>NW_009637595.1:33778-52920 GCF_000690535.1 Cariama cristata | reverse complement strand
CTCTTTCCCACAGCCTTTTCCTGGACAAATTATCAAGATACAGGTTAGATGGGTGGTCTGTGAAATGAGTAGGAAATTGTCTCACAGCCAGCACTTAGAGGGTGGTGATCAATGGTTTTTACTCAGGCTGACAGCCTGTCACAAGTGAGGTCACCCAGGGATCAATACTGGGCCCTACGCTATTCAATATCTTGATAAATGATCTGGATGATAGGACTGCAAGCACTCTTACCAAGTTTGCTGGTGACACTAAACTGGGTGGTGAGGTGGACACATCAGAAAGCAGACACATCTTTCAGAGACCTGGACAGGCTGGAAAAATGAGATAGCAAGAAGTGTATGAAGTTTGAAAAACACAAGTGCAAAAATCTTGCATCTGGGATGACATAACCAAAGAGCTTAGTACGGCCTAGAATTTGCATGTTTGGGGAGCAGCCTTGCTGAAACAGGACTAGGGGTCCTGGTGGACAACAAGCTGAACACGAGTCAGCAGTACTTTGTTGCATTAACCAAGTTGCGCCAGGAGAGGTTCAGGCTGGATATTAGAAAGAACTTCTTCACTGTAAGAGTTGTCAGGCATTGGAACAGGCTCTGCAGAGAGGTGGTGGACTCACCATCCCTGCAGGTGTTAAAAAAATGTTTAGATATGGCGCTTTGAGACATGGTTTAGTGGGTTTAGTGGGCATGGTGGCATCGGGTATATGGTTGGACTTGATGATCTTTGAGGTGTCTTCCAACTATAATGATCCTATAATTCTATGATTCTAAGGCAAATTGGATCCTGAGCGGCATTCTCAGGGGCATTACTAGCAGAGACAGAGAAGTGATCACCCCACTCTTCTTAGCACTTGTCAGGCTGCACTTGGAGTACTGTATCCAGTTCTGGGCCCCACGATTCAAAAAAATATGTGGGCACACTGGAGAGGATTAAAGGAGGAGCAGAAAGATGATCAGATGGCTAAAGAACCTACTCTATGGGGAAAGTCTGAAGGAATTAGGTCTTTTATCCCTCGAGAAGAGAATACTGAGGAGACCTCATCATGGTGTTCCACTTAAAGGGCAACTACAAAGAGAATGGAGGCTCTATTTTCACAAGGAGCTACATGGAGATGATAAAGTGTAATGGGTACATCTTGCACCAAGAGAAGTTTCGTGTTGATATAAGAAATAGATTTTTTACTCTGAGAACAATCAATCACTGGAACAATCTCCCCAGGGTTGTAGTGGAGTCCCCGTCACAGGAGGTTTTCAAGATGTGGTTTGACAGGGTGCTAGATAATTACATCTAGGCTCCCTTTTCCATGAAAGGTTGGACCAGATGATCTTTTGAGGTCCCTTCCAACCTGGGATGTTCTATAGTTCTATGATTCCATGATATCTCAAAAAGTATGAATATTTTTCATATTCACAACTGCTTTGTGAAAAACAAACTTTTTCCTATCTTTAATCACACTTTTAACGGAAAGAACCGCCAAACATTGATCAAGTCATCAAGTCTAGGAAACTTTCTCATATTGTTCACAATAAGAATGTGCTTTTTAAATCACATATGTGGCCAAATATTCCTTTTAAGGCACTGGAAGAGAACGTCCTGTCTTCCTAAACCAACTGTGTTTCAATGACCAAAATTTAATGACTGAGAGGAAACACCAAAATACTTGTGTGTGTTTTGGGATGGAAGCAATAGTCATTAGCAATCAAAAATGCATTTGCATAGACAAATTGGCAGTTAAGTCCCCAATACTGCACATCTTCTGGTCCCAATTAAAATACATATGTATATGTAAAAGATGCATGATCTCAAATAAGTGTTTACTGCCCCTATCTCATTGAAACAAATTGGTGAGTATACAGATTTTGCTGACATGTATACTCCGACTTTCTTTCATTTCAGAAAAATAAAAAGTACTGCTTTTCCACAAGTACGTTTTGTTTTATTTTCCCCCTTACCAAAGTGCTATTGATCTTATTTGCCTGCCTGATCTTCCTATTTAACATTGTCCTTTTACTCAAAATATGTATTGTGGCAGGATGAGGGCCTGCAAGGAAAAATACTGATTTTTAATAGTTCATTATTTGCTTTATGTGAAGATTTAAACATTTGGAAGGTAGAATAATTTCCAATAATTTTCAATAAATCACCTAAAAACTATTAGTATATGAAAGGTATTTTTTATCATTCTTAATTTGAAAACTTCAGTCTTCCAAAAAAACAGAACGAAGGCGTTTTCATGCTTCTTATTGATGACATTTAAGCAAAATAAGAATAGAACTAGTGAAATACCAATGCTCAGATTCTATCAAATGAAGCAAAATATTTATTTTCTGGTGTCTGTTTTTAACCTGGGAAAAATCAACATTTTACTTAATATGTGTTTACACTAACAATTTACTCTTTGTGCTACAGTGCAGGTTTTCAAGATCTATAGCCATCCAATTAGAAAGATATACAGAACTCTTCGAAATGAATTGAGCATTTAAAAAGAAAAAAAAAAATTAAAAAGTGAAAACTTACTTCTTTCTTTCCTTTAAAAAAGGAAAAATTGCAAACACTTAGATTTCTGTTTTTACTCCTGTTAAATTACATTTATAACTAAGATAGAGTTCTGCTGATCTAAAGGCATAACAACGGTTTGTTTTCTTTTTCACTCTTTTGTGTGTTTAGTTTTGTTGGTTTTTTTGTTTTAAAGCTTTGATACTTCTGTATATAATAATGAGGAGAAGACATGCAAACAATAATGAGAAGGCATGGTATTTCTCCTAACAGGTAAACAGTCTTGGTTAAGCCAATCCCTGATTTTCCCAGAATCTAAGGAATTTAAGGTTTGCCTCTCAAATTTAATTTTCTAACACAAATTTAAGAGAGGCAGAGAATAGTAAGAGCAGCTTTCTCTTTCTATCTGCCTATGGCACAGGACAAGAAAGAAAATCTTCAGGAACTGAAGTGCAGAAAAGGAGGAATATTTTTTGGTTGTAAGTGCCCATGAAACATCCACAATTCAGCATTTTCCCACCTGAAGAGAGGAAGGGACACTAACTTAGAAAATATATAGAAGGGAGCCAACAATGTAAACTTGCACATTCTCCCTACACTATTACCTGCTTTACTTTTACAGTATTTCAGACTTAGCCCTAAACTAAGACAGTTGCTTAAGTTAACTTGGAGTGCTGTTCAAGTTTTTCTGACTGCACAAGCAAGGCTTCCTGTTTCTTTTTGACAGTTTGTGTTTCTGCTGAAATTGAATGGAATTGAATGCGATGAGAGAGTTTCACAAGGAAGAAAGCCTTGCCTCTAATTCATAAAACATGCTCTGAACTGTGAAAATAGCAAGCTTTTATTTTTTCTTTAATAATAGGTGGAAGTAGGTAACCTGAACATAGCAGTATGTACCAACTCCACTTGCCATAAGGTAATCAGGTTTTATATGATCATACAAATTAAAGATTTAATTCTACTAAATTAGGATAATTAACAGATTCTAGGTATCAAAAATGCTGCAGA
Source organism: Cariama cristata (assembly GCF_000690535.1). Classification (NCBI taxonomy): domain Eukaryota; kingdom Metazoa; phylum Chordata; class Aves; order Cariamiformes; family Cariamidae; genus Cariama; species Cariama cristata. The sequence continues at coordinate 49,418 of NW_009637595.1, read as the reverse complement.
AACGTTTAGAGAATTCTCCTAACTTCAACTATGATGGTTTGTTATTATCTCTAATAAAGGTTAGACAGTAGCAAAGAAAGAACTACTCTGCTTTTTCATGGTATTTCCAGGTTCATGTTGCTTGACAATTAACAAAAAATCATTTTGCACTAAGCTGTCGTTTCCATGTAGGAATTCTTGAAGGTAAGGGTTGTATCAGTCTCTTAATAGATCTTGATGAATTTAGCACTAGCGTTTTTAGTTGTATTGATACTATTTGATAAAACAATTTAGTATTTCATGCTAGACAGATACATGTATACAAAGAAAATCAATGTGAGGAAAACAATTCTTCGAATTCTGCTCTCAAACCAAAGTCTGCATAGTTTCTCCAGCTTTACTCCAATCAGTTACATTTACAAAATTGTCGATGAAGACCTATAAAAAATCACTGTGAGATGATAAAAAAATCATGAATATATGTTGAAAACTTGCCTTAAAAAGAAAAAAAAAAACCTAAATGACACTTAAAAGACTATCACTTTCAACATCACTTTGTCCTCACTAATTATACACAGTTTAAAACAAAACTATGTTTGCATATGCAAAACCAGGTGAGACTCCTTTTGATTTTACTGTCTTCACAGTTTCAGTATATCTCGGAGATATTATTTAAGGCAATTCAATATCTGTATTCAGATTCCTTTTGCTAATATTGGTGTGTCAATCTTTATAAAACCAGGAATAGAATCACTTAGGTTAGATACTGAACACCAATGTACTGCGTTTTATGCTGTGGTTTTGCTATTGAATACTTAAGATACCTTTGTAAAAGGAAGACCACATGTGGATTGAACAGACAACAGCTGACCGAATGGAGAGTGATCATTCTTTTGCCTTCATATGTGCATTAAATCAACCCTTAATTAGATGCCTTCCAGAGCTCCACAATCTTCATAAACATATACAGACAGATTGAGCTGTACAAACTGACTGTCTCATGCTAGCAGAATTTGAGATTTGAATGTTTTTTTCTAGTGATACATTCTTCACAGCTGTAAAAATGATAAAATATTTCAAGTCTACTACTTGTATTTTATCTGAGTAGTCAGTTAGGTCTTAAAGAATTAGTAACTCTAAATACATCGTATATCTGCTTTAGTTGCTGCCTCTAAAAACCAAACATTTTTTATAGTGAAGCTATACTTCCAAAACAGAATTAATCTTAAAACTAATTAGGAATACTATTATTTTCCAGCAGTTTGTGTTTCCTTAAATGAAATTAAAATCAGCCTAGGTTTATCCTGTACTGCCAGTAAAGACAACATCTGAATGCTCAGTGGTGCCTCCTAATTAAGTCAATGTAACCTGTAATGCTATTCAGAACAAGGTAAATTAGGTGCCATAGTTTCTGTTTGTTATAGATTCATGAACCCTCTGAAAACTTATTTCCCCTGCTAATGAGCTAATGAACTTTGGCTCATCATAAATCTCAAACTGAATGTGCTTTATTTTGAATTATTTCCATATTCACCAAAGACAGTTTAGGACCAGAGTTTATTTTTTTTTTTCTTCTTTGGGAAATTAGGGAATGCCTGATGATTTAGTTAGAAATTATTTCTTTACTTAACAACACTTCAAAGAGTCACTGAGGTATCTGGCTTTGGCAACAAATTACTGTGGAACAAATTTCAGAGGGGAAAAAAGAAAGAAGACAGGATAAATGACAAGAGCTAAGAGACCGAGCACTTTATACAGGTAGCTTAGAAACAAAAGCAATTAGGCTCCTGAATGTACCATTGTCTCCTCAAGTTCTTGAATTTGCTGTTTGCTGAATGTACTGTACTGGTATGAAGAGATTTAGTTAGGTGTTCAGAGGTCCCAATGCACGAAGGTATTTACAAAGAACACTGCAAGGTTAGGCTGAAAAAAGTTTGGCAATACAACTATCTATACAAAGAAATGTCCATTCACTTCTGTTAACCTTGCTTCAGGTTCTAGATAATTGTTCTTTTTTTCCTCTTTTCATAAATAGTGATTCTAAGAAGAAACTAAGCCAACTAAAAATCCAAGACCACATTTGGATAGCCTAATCAACTGATCATTCATAAGTCTTCCCAAATGATTAATGACAGGCTTAATTTAGTTGGTAAATAAGTACTAGAAGAGACCATTAGTGCCTTTTAGCAGGATTTTCAGTTGTATGGAAGCTGTGAGCTTATGTGGTAGCTACAAATGCACAGCTCAACATTTTTGACCATACCGACACCCGTGAAAAGCTATTATCATAATGTTTTGCTTCTGTCTCATTGCTTCATGGTCTCTGGTTCCCTCACTTGGACTTCTTTTCTGCTTGACAGGGAACCCTAGACTCCCCCTTTGCCTGCTGACATCTTTGACATTAGCCTGATGCTTCACACACCAAATCTACTACTGGAGGAATCTAGTTTAGGTTGAGGGTTGATGGCAGGGTGCCTTCAAGGTAGACATTAAACAGCTAAGCATAAATACCATCAGATTCCCAATGCAATAAACTACTACAGATGTAACAGATGACCTTAAAAGTCAGAATGTTCTGGAGATAAAGCAACTTGCTATAGCCTGAACTAGCTCTTTCGAAGTAGAAATACAACTTCTCAATAACTGTTCCACAAAGGGTTGGTTATAATATGCACTGACCTCTGTGCCAAAAAGGGCATGTCCTGTGTTTTGGAGATCCACAAGTCTTTGAAGAAGCGCTTGCTACTTTAATAGAGCCCCAGTGACCAAACTGAGGTCTGTGAACACTGAGTTAGCTGTTTCTGGAGCTAAATGTGGCTGACTGAGATGCTCCTGATGCACAACAATTGCAGATCAGATGCAGACATGGATTTGTGGTTTGTACTTTTACCGTTTTTCACACTTTCTGGGGATTTTTCTCCTAAAGTATCCACATGTACACATAACCTCAGGGTCAGACAGCCATATTTACAGACACACGATTATATTAGTGACTCAAAATCAATCATTTTGTTTGCATTTTATACAATGCTTCATGGTTGCTTGAGGAAAATGAAACCTTAGTGGCAGGAGAATTGACAAGACCTTAATTGAAAAATAAATTTTGCCAGATAAAACTTTTCAAGCAATTTTCATTCTAAAAACCTGTTTTTGTTTAGTTTGAAATATTTTGCAGTCTAAAATAAAATAATTATTGTAATGGGAAGAGCTTTGGAGCAACCATCCAATATTGAATGTCTGTGGAGATGACACCCCCATAAATTAATTTCTTTTAATTGTCATAGGAATATGCAGAAACAAAGTGCAAGTTCAACATAACTAAGCACAAATCTTGGGTTTTACTCAGCTGTCTGAATATTTACGATGGATATCCAGATGTAATATTCATGATAGTAATGAGCCAACCTAAAGTAAAATTTCTACAGTTCATTAGTTTTCCAGGTTTATTGTTTATTTATTGTTTCCTAAAAAATGTGATATTTGTGAAAGTTTAGCAACACACTAAAAGCGAAAGACAGTATCATAGTCAATACATTATGAACTCAGACTTTATTGGTGTCTTGGCTTGATTAAGGATATGAATTTAAATCATGTTGGTTAAACCAACTCAAAGAAACAAAATAAGCATACATAATTCACCTTTACTCTGATTTATATGGATGTAGTTCAATTAAGTAAAGCCCCAGTTTATGTCATAATTTTAAACATCTAAGTTAACAAGCACACTTGCAATACAAAAAGGAATTAAAAAAATCGTAACTATACGCCATGAATTAGTTTTTATACTATCAAGAGAATATCCATTTTCTCAGTAGTCAGAGTAAGGAGTTTCCAATTTTTCAGCACATTGGGCAGCTAGAATGGGGATATTACCAAAACATGCTGTTGTCTGGCCTTACTTGCTACCTGCAGATGGTGCTTTAGCAGCTGAGCAAAATCCAAGGTTTGTGCCCAATTATGTAGAATTTCATTTCTCCTGGACACGCCTGTGAAGATTAGAAAAAAATTAACACACTCTAAAGTTAATTTGGGTTATAGATTAAAACCAAGCTTAACTTGTTGCACACAGCTTTGCTTTTTATTTTCTGAAAGAGTTAGATAACGCCATGTGTGTGTTGAGGATACAGAGTCAGAGTAGCTACTGGGATCTTAATCACCTTTCCCAAGCTACTGCATTATACGAAATGTTATCTTGGGGTACTCTGATCTTATAAAATCAACACACATGCATGCAAACTCTGTGGATTTTCAATTTCATTGTGCTCTTCTTACATAGATGAGCTCCCCCTCTTCGCTCCCTCAAATTCTGGTGTTCATTACACATCAAATATTTGTGTTGTTCTAAGTACATGCATATCAACTGAATGCCAGTATACTCAGTTTTCAGTCAAGTATTAATACAATATTCCTGTAATAAAAAATTGTACCACAGAATTTCTTAAAGGACTAGTTATATGAAGAGGAAAAATTGTAATATATATCTGGTGGTACAGAATTTACAAAAGTATTTTTTCCCATGTATGTGAATGCCTTACTAAGTGAAGATTCTTACTGAGATGTATGGATAGTTGTGTAGATAAACATACTTTCCATATATAAATATTGTGTATAATGTATGTGTTTATGTAGTCATATGTATTTGTAGGTAGCTATGTGTATGTTCGCAGATGTGTTGTTCTTGGTTGGATACATAATGGAGAATTGGGAAATAAGAATTTTGATTCATACTCTACTACTAGTTGGAATTATTGGGAAGAGTGTTGTCTTTAGGATATATCTGAAAAATTTATAATATTTTAGTGATATTTACCTATTACATAAGTGGATATTCTGTGAGACTGTCAAGTGAAGTTCAGAACTGCTGATTAGAAGGATGGACATCCATTTTTGGCCCACCAATGGAGGAACACGATTTGTTTTACAGAAAGTTTCCACAGAGGTTAACTAAACTATGCCTTGTATTGACTTACTGTTGAATTATATGACAGGGACTATTGACCGTATGGCAAGGTTAAACTAATTATTATTTGCCAGCTTGTCTGAGATGCTTACATGAAATTCTCCATCACTGCTAATATGGTGCATCGGTTCAAAGAGGAATAGTAATTTTTAGGTTTATTATTCAATGTAAGTACAGTGATTAAAAAACCCCAACAAACTAGTGTAAGAAAATATCTCTAATACTTGTTTAAAATTACTTTTTCTTAGATATTCTTCCCAGAGAAATTACTTTCTCTAACATTTGCAGAAACCAATAAGTAAGAGGGTATAAACACAGTCAAAGATTTGTTTTAATTTTCTTTAATATTTACAGAACATTTTCAGACATACCTAGCTCTACAGGAAAGTTTTGGATTCTGAAAACAATTGCAGATGCATTTGGATTCCTATTTTGTCCACATTATCTCTCCTATCACAGAGAAACTGATGGGTGGACAGTGTTGCCTTCTTAAAGCATCAGAGTTCAGATGATAAAAAGAGAAAAGGAAAGTAATAGCAGGTGTGAGAAAGACATTCAACTTGTTACCAAGACTACCTAAAGGATCATTATTCTATGCTCCTAAGTAGGATCACAGCTACAGAAAGCATAATAAACAATTGGCAGTGCTTTTGTAAGGATTGCTTATCCCTTGCACTGACCACTTAATTCCTTTAAATACAGGAAACTGGCTTCCTCTTCTGAGCCTGAGAACAGGTAAAATCTAACTATTAACCTATTGTATTCCCTGAAGATCAAGAATGTATCAGAGTCTTACAAGTGATAGTAGCAGCTTTGTCTCATTTTAGCACCTGCAGTATGTGTATATAAAGACAAGGAATGGCAGACATAGGTACAGCTAATCTTTTACGTAACACTGTTTTGTGCAATATAGCTCTTCCATCCATTAACACACAAATCAAATTTCTTCGGTCCTGTGAGTGTCCATCTATCTGCATCCGGCTAAGAGCTCAAGAAGTTACCACAGGATAAGAAGTTATTACAAGACAGCTGACTTTTGCTTATTGCAAATGTGAAGTGAGATGAATGGGAATAATTTAGCCTGTTTTCATTGAGAAACATGCTTGCATATCTGCCACTTGATCTACACTGAGAAGTGGGATATACACCCACATACCTGTTTTTTTAATATCCATATGTATATAGATATATATACAGAAATGTGCACATACCTGAAGTAAACACACAGCAGGCACACTGATAAAAAGTTTTCTTTCACCATTTGCTCTAGGTAAGATTGTTCTAGCTCTAGTGTATTGTTTATTACTTACGTAAGGATCGACTGTACACACTGCGAACATTAATATATTTTAGCAAACACGTAGATTATGATCTCAATTACACTAGTGAGGGCTAATGAATTAGTTACCCTGCATGTGCTTCAGTTTAACTGGAATCAAAATTATACTCACAGTGCCACAATCAATTTGTATTAAACCAGTGTAAGTAAGTGAATATAATAAGTGTTGAAAAATCTGCAGGTAGCATTGTGTTTAGGCAACAAATTCTATAGGCTGTTGAAAGTATTATTTCGGTGTACAATGAGAGGATCCTGTGGAAAGAGACTTCTCTACAGGCAATTTCAGAATTCCTCCTATTTTCTCGTGCTTGTATATTTACAGTTGTGTCCACTTCTCAGACACAACAGTATAGAAAGAGGCTGGTCTGTGAGAAGAGTCAAGATTTTTGTATCCCTATTACCACAGAGTGCAACTGGACCTTGCTGACACAAAACTGCAGTGTAACTAAGCTGGAAGTGAAACTTCCTTACTTTCAGTCTTTTAGTTTCAAAAGACAACTATTTTCCTGCATGCATTCAGTAATGCACAGTTGGTTAATATACAGATATTATTAGTCCAAATAATTGTATTGTTTGAAAATAAATCTAAAGAAGCAAAATCAAATGCCTGTGGGACTGAAAGCCTCACTTTTGGGAGCTGAAATAAGACAAAGAGCAAGATACTAGAGTAGCAGTGGTAAGTATTTAACATCACCAAACTGTCTTAAGGAAAAGGCTGTGCAGTGCAGCTCCTTGAGGTGTAAGGAGCTGGCTGAGACCAGAGACATGTGGGAGACACTGGGGATGGAAGTGGATGCATTGTTTGGTACAGTTCTGTTTATTTAACAGTGATTGTCTAAACCATCTTAGTTTCTATAATTAAATGAGAGGAGATTGCTTCAAGGCTGTTTTGAACTCCAGCTCTTCTCAGGACTCCTCTCCCTTGCTTTTTCTCAGAGTTGCACTGTGACCTGCATTCCTCTAAGGCTTAGTTTTTGCTTTTTTTCTGTAAGTTTCTGTAGACTATTTACTGAGGTCTTTTTAGTAGTTGTTTTTTGCTTGGTTTTGGTTTTGTTATTTTTATCATCTATGAAGACATAACAACTCAGATCTCCTTTTGTTACTTGGGAAACTTCTTAGTCAACATAACTCAGTCATGCTCAGGCTTATTTTTCAACTAATTAGCATTTTCCCACTATCATTAAACAAGAGCATCCACATATGTACACTGCATGGAGGTAGCTGTCACTCCTAGATAATTTCCTGAAGTAGAAGGACTCGTCAGTCCTCAGCATGAACTGATACCTTTCCATTAAGTTGCATTGTGGGAAATTCCTATTGTAATGCAAAAAAATAATTCGTCACGAGGATGGTCAAACTCTGGAGCAGGATTCCAGAGAGTCTGTGAAATGTCTACCCTTTGGGATACTCAAAACCTGACTGAACAAGACCCTGAAAATCCACTCTTCAGCTCTCCTGCTCTGAGCACGAGACTGGGCTAGAGACTTGCAAATCTCCCTCCCAACGTACGCAATACCATAATTCTGGGGTCATGAATGACAGCTGGGCAAACCAGAAAAACACTCCTCAAGCAACATTAGCAACCACTAGTATAAACATGATCTAGGGTAAAAATGGAAGTGACAGGTTTTTTTATGTTGGCTCAGACTCTTCCCATGTAAGGAGTGTTCTGCATTGCTGAGACAAAGTAATCCAGAGGGCTCATACCCCACTGTGAGGGGTTTACTCTAGTGGCAATCTGCACGGTTCTTCACTCTCTGAATCCTATATGGCAAACAGCTATGAATGGATTTTCCTACTAGGCTGGTGACCCTTGCTTTTGTTGTGGCCTCCCAATGCCACTGACAAGCAAAACAGTTTAGAAGAATCCTTGTGATACATTCACTTCACGCAGGGGCTGGGGCACCACATACATGGTTTATGATCTGATAATCTTCTAATTCCTGCCTCTTATATCCCCCAGTCTGCTGTGTGTGCTGATGGCTGATGGCCAAGGGTTAGGCAATTACTGTATTTAGCAGCAAGGGACTGGTTCTTTCATAGTAATGACGGTGCCTTTCATAGAGGCCAGGGGAAAGGTAGAGGAGACCAGGGCTGTGTCAGCGCGATCGAAAACCTCCATCCTGGCTCAGTAAGTGTCCTTCAAGATCGCTGTAATATTCAGTAGTCTCTGATCCAGTGACACAGTCAACACAAGAGTAATTTTTTTCTGGCAGTGGAGGAGCAAAATGTTAGCATGGGGTTCTTTTTAGAGACCAAAACCTACAAGTTTTGTTGAATATGGGGAAGCAATGCTGTATCTCCATTGCCTATTGCTACATCTGTCTGAAATTAAAGTCCTACTGAGTGCAGAGCAGAACTGGGGTTTATACAGTACATGTATTGTGAAAATATTCACTTGCTGCATGTAAAATGAAGAGGTTTGGTCCTCTTTCAAATCTTATGTCTTACGGTTGACTGAGAATACCTATTACCAAAGCAGGGAAAAGCAGTTTTACCTGATTCTTATAAATATCTGCTGCTAACCAGCAAAGAATGAATCTTGTATATCAGGCGCAGGAAATTTGGTTAATAAAATAATAATAAATGGTCTTATAAATCCAAATTATGGTTACTTAGAATTTGGAGTATTCCTCAAGCAGAGAAAAAGGCTAAATTTGTTGAATGAATTATTTGCTTTACCTGATTTACTCTGCTGTATCATTTGACATGTTTTGGAATAGGACGATTTTTGAAGAAGAAAACACAAACGTATCATTACTTTGACAAGATGCAGCTGTGTCTTATCCACCATATACATATTACTCATATGCTACAGAAGGAGAGTTCATTCAGTGTAGTTATGGTTGTGAGTTATTGTTGCCTGAAAACTCTTCTTTTTTTTCTATACATCAAAGGAAGTTTTATACAGTAGGTTTTCCAAATGTAGATGTTTTGTTTAATGATTGCTATGACTGTCTAAGAGTTTTTAACTAGTTCATTACATGATATATAACCTAATAAAACCATGTTTCATTTAGGTAATTTTTATTGTCATATTTCTTAGTTTCCACTTTTTTTTTTTTTTTAAAAAAAAATATCAGAAGCATCTCCTGTTTGCAGTAGAGTCTTATTAATTGGGAGTTTGTATTAGACTCCTACCTAAACAAATACGTGTATGACTTTGCATGTTATATTTCTAAATTTTCTAATGAAATCAGTATTCCTGTGAAACTTAGGAAGTCTCTAGTGCTGTTGTTCTTTATTAAAGAAGCCTTTTCTGTGCAACCAATATAGAGGGGAGACAGACCAGAAAAATGCTTTTTAGTATTTTGCACATCAGCAGTTACCCAGCATCAATTTGATTTTTTCCTCCACATGTTGAAACACAGCTCAGAGCATTAAACCCATTCTCCAGTGATTGGGACAAAAGTAGGTTAGTAGAGTGGGTTGCTAGGAGACCAGTGTCAGCGTCATCTATGACCTTGCAGAGCATAAAGAAACTGTATAGATTTATTGAGCTCTGTGGCACATTGTCTAAGTCCTCTGCTTGGCTGTCTTACTCCATTTCCATCTGCCATAGTGCTCTTGTGCTCCCTCACACATGCACATGTGCCCTCCTCCCAAAGAGCGGCCATGTACAAGGAGATGCATCTCTGCTTCTTGAGACTTCCTAAAGCATCACTGTTATTACTGTTACATTAAACTAGAGCATAATCTCTTAGCTAACTAGACACAAAGAAAGCAGTATCAGCAAAATCCTATCCTTTTAAAAGCGGCTTCTTCGTACTTTTGCTGTAAGAAATATAGGAATCAGTTCTACTGGGAACAACATTATGAAAAATGTATAAACACCACAAAGTAATTTTGCTGTCACGTTCAAAATGTTTTTTCAAAGTTGCATCCACAGTTTTCACAGCTGAGGTGACTTAAGGTTAAGCAGTCTCATACTGTAGCGAGTTGTGGCACTCCTGTCATCTTCCAGACTGCTTTTTAGGAAACAGTTGAAGCCAGAAGGTAGGAAGGAAAACAAATGAAAATGTGGTACTTACAGAAAGAAACAAAGTAAAAAAAAAATAAATTCCTTTGGATGTGTGAAACCCTCCCATTACAATAATTTCTCTTCCTGTATGGTAGATTTAGGTACTTACTATTTGGATGTTAATGTTTGCAGTACAGAAATAAAAAAGTTGTGCAGTGAGGGCCAGATAATAAAATCCTAGTCATTTTATGTTAGCAATTTATTTGGGAGAATAGGATCACATGTAAAAATCTCAATTAAAAAGTACTGTGTTGGGTACACAGGCTGATGTATGATCCTTTCCACAGCTCATAATGAGTATATGCTATTTTGTCAGACAGAAATACATGTAATAGCAAAGACTATTTTTAGGAAGGAAAGGACCACTTTTCCTATATAACCAAATTATCTATATTGCTTTCCTCTGCCCTAGTAGGTCCCTAATGAATGCTAGTGGGTAAGTAGGCTACTTGGTGAATGCCAATAAACTCGGATTGTATCACAGCAGCTGAAGAAGTGCATTCCAGCTTGAAAGGCCTTCTTGGAGTCAATTCTCTGTCACTTACTTCTCCCATTTAAACACAGGGGCTGCTTTCTGGAACATCTCAACTGACTGCAGCTGTATTAGAGGTGCTCAGGCACCATGGTGAGTACTGGAATATTAAAATCCTAGATTATGTGCGGTTCAGTGCTGCCAGTAGATAAGGTTCTTTGATCAGTCCCAGTAAAAAGTAGGAAATTCAGTTGTTTATTCATTTGTTACTGCCCTCACTCACATTATGAAACATGGCTGAGAGATTTTCAAACCCAGAATTACTATAAAAATGGCAGAAATTGTAATGGATTAAGCAGTTCTATTCCTTCTATAAGAAGCTATTGAATCTTTGTATGTGATGGGGAATAGAAGCGAGATACAGAAAGTACTCTTTTGCCCAGCATGGCCTATCAGCAGAATTCAGGTTCTAGAGTGAAATCCAGCCCCTAGCCCACCCCAGTCATCCACCTAACTTCTCAGGTAACTAGAAGAGCATCTGTGACCATTTCAGCCACAAAATCTGGCTGAATGCTCACACGTTTGCTATTGGACATATCTGCAGGCATCTTCACCATCCTGAGGGGCTGAGGATTTATTACCATTTCATCCTATATTTAATTCAGAAGCCATGCCTCTTGCTATGCCAAAATCCCCTGGAGGGTCAATCCTGTGGGTGTGTTAAGACACAGACCGCCAATGCCAAGCAACACTAAACTTCGCACACAACAGAACTATCATGGATATATTCATCATTTCTGTTTCTGCCAGCTTTTCTGTGAAATAAAAGAAGAGAATAGGATTAAAATATGTTATCTACTAGTAAAAATTCAAGGGATGTTGCAAATCATTGCTTGGAACAAATCATTGAATGGAACAAGTTGGGTGGAAGCATCTTCCTCCTTTCCATTGAAACTGAGCCACTTTGCAGCCACAATGAGAATTGCACAACCAGGAAGAAAATAAATAAATAAATATTTGAGGTCTAGTGAATATAGCATTCTGGCAAGATGCTCATCCAGCAGCTGAGCATAATGCACTCAGGTCTCTCAGGTGGTTAAATAAAGACTGTCCTAAATTCTTCATACATTTCACACTATCTGCATCATTGGGCTAGTATGGATCTACATATGTATAATGACATTGTAATTTAATTTTTTCTGGTATTTTTGATAATCTATATTGGACTAAGTCCACAGGTGGCAGAGTAACAGCACAGTAACCCTTACTTGGGTTATAAACTGATAACAACTGACAGAGCCGTTCAAAGCCTCTCAGCAGGATAAACAAAATTATGTTTTGAGAGCTTGAGGCTCTGGGTGGGACAAAAAGAGACACAGAAGGGAAAGGGGTTGCCTTAGGATAGAGACCTGAGTGAAAACCCTCTCATATTCCAATCTACAACCAGGTCAGTTTTCCAGGGCTCTGACACAGGCCAAAGCAAGAGTGGCCAACATTGCAGCTTTGTGTCCTACACAGTTGACTGCTTCCTCTGTGCCTTAAATGGTGGGATTTGATTAGGAGTGTAACCATAAGGGCATCCTCCAAACTCACTTGAAAATAAGTTAGTTTTATTTCCAACAAATGAACAGAGAGAAGACTATGCATCTATAATCTAATTAGACAAGGAAAGAAAAGTTAACATCTATTAAAAAAACAAACAAGCAAACAAACAAACAAGTGTAAGTCTACAGAACTTCTAATACTTTTACTTTCCCACACTTTTCATTTCCCTATCTACCTTAAAAGAAACATTTTGATCTTTAAAGCAAACACCATCCCAGAACAAGAATTTCCTCACCACAACATTGTTGCCTTTATATAAAACAAGAAATTATGTGGTCTTCAGGGTTAGACAGCACATAGTCTGAGGACATGTATAAATACAAGTGTCTGAAAGGCAAAGTTGTGTTACTGCTGGTCTTCTTCAGAGCAGTAAGACCTTGTGTACTCTTGCTTATCTTTTAACATAATAATATTAAAAATAATAATCAGCAATTTCCCTTTTGCCTCATTCAGACTAAAATTAATCTGAGGCTATGTCTACAGTAGTAAGTTAAGATAGTGCCCAGGAATACCATCATCTCTGCTAAACTCCCAGAAGTGTCTGTACCATGGTCTGACTTTTAGCCACAAGTACTCCCTGTTGCCACTGGACATTGCTCTGGACTTAGAGCACTGCAAAGAACATTACCATTAAGGAGTGTACATACAACTACACTGTTTTAGAGGCTACAGGGGCATAGGAATGGGGTGTCCCATGCTAGCTGGCTATCAAGGATGTTGTGGGAAACAAATAGGAGATATTAGAGATTTGTGTGCTGTTGTGACCTACAATCTTACTGGGACTGTGGAAGTGTGGTGGGATGGTTCACACTACTGAAGTGCTGCAGGGGAGGAACACAAACTCTTTAGGAAATACAGGATGGGAAGTTGAGGAAGTTGCCCTTTATGTGAGAGAACAGCCAGAGCGCATGGAACTCTGCCGGGGGATAGAAGATGAGCCAACTCTGAGCTTATAGGCAAGGATTAAAAAAGCAGACTAGTATGGTTAACATGTTTGTGAGTATCTGCTATAGGTCAGCTGACCAGGAAGAAGTGGATGAGACCTTCTACACACAGTTTAAAGTAGCCTCACATTCACAGGGCCTGATCTTCGTGGGGGACTTCAACCTCCTTGATATCTGCTGTAAGAATAACACAGCAGGGCATAAGCAATCTAAGAGTTTCCTGACAACAACTTTCTGATCCAGGTGACAGAGGAGCCAACAAAAAGAAGTGTTCTACTGGACCTTGTATTCACAAAAAGGAATGGTTTGTTGGAGATGTAAAGACCAAAGGCAGCCTTACCTGCAGTGACCATAAGATAGTGGAATTCAGGTTAATGAAAGGAAGGAACAGGGTAAAATGTGAGATCACAGCCTTGGGGTTCATTAGAGCAGGTTCTTCCCTCTTCGTGGGTGTGGTTGAAGAGTCCCATGGGATAAGGGCCCAGAGGGAAGAAGCGTCCAAGAAAGCGGCTTGATATTTCACAATCAAATCCTCCACGCTCATGAACAGACCATCCCCATGTGCAGGTTGTGAGGAAAAAATGCCAGGAAGCCTACGTGGATGAACAAGGAGATCGTAACAAAACTTAGACATAAGAAGAAAGTATACAGAAGATGGAAGCAAGTATGGGAAATCTGACAGGGATGCAGAGACGTTGTCTGAGCATGCAGAGATATGGTTAGGAAAGGCAAAACCCATCCCTAATGTGGGATGTCAAAAGCGACAAGAAAGGCATCTATAAGTATGCATATAGCAAAAAGCAGATGAGGCAAAATGCAGGCCCACTGCTGCAATGGGGCAGGGGCCCTGCTGATACAGGACATGGAAAAAGCTGAGGCACTGCATGTCTTCTTCACCTGTCTTTACTAGCAAGACCAGCCTTCATGAACCCAAGATCCTGGAAGCCCGGGAGGAAGTCTGGAGCAAGGAAGGCTCTTGAAAGACATGGAGATGATCAGGAATAGTCAGCATGGATTCACCAAGGGGAAATCATACTTCACCAACCTGGTAACCTTCCACAATGACTGGCTTGGTGGATGAGGGGAGAGCAGTTGATATTGCCTGCCTTGACTTCAGCAAGGCTTCTGACTCTGCCTCCCAGAAAATCTTCATAGAGTAACTGATGAAGTACGTGTTGGATGAGCAGTGAGGTTGATTGAACACTGGCTGAATGGTCAGGCCCGGAGGGTGGTGATCAGTGGTACAGTCTAGTTGGAGGCCAGTAATGAACATTGTACCCTGGGGGTCAATACTGAGTCCAATCCTGCCCATCTTCATTAATGATCTGGATGATGGGGCAAAGTGTACCCTGCTAACACAAAACTAAGAGAAGGACCTGATGCACTTGAGAGTTGTGCTGCTATCCAAAGAGATCTCAACAGGCTGGACAAATGGTCTGACTGGAACCTCATGAATTTCAAAAAAGTGAAGTACAAAGTCTTGCACTTGGGAAGAAATAACCCTATGCACCAATATATGCTGAGGGCCAACTGGCTGGAAAGCAGCTTCACAGGAAAGGCTCTGGTGGTCCTGGTGGACACCAGGTTGGACATAAGACAACAATATGCCCTTGTAGCAAAGAAAATCGACAGTGTCCTGGGCTGCATCAGGAAGAGTGTTGCCAGCAGGTGGAGGGAGGTGATCCTTACCTTCTCCTCAGCACTGGTGAGGCCACACCTGAAGTACTGTGTCCAGTTCTGGGCTCTTCAGTACAAAATAGAAATGGATATACTAAAGAGAGCCCAGTGAAGGGCCATGGAGATGATTCAGGGACTTCAGCATCTTTCCTACGAGGAAAGGCTGTGAAAGCTGGGACTGTTCAGGCTGGAGAAGGGAAGGCTCGAGGGAGGGATCTTACTGACGTGTACAAATACCCAAAGGGAGGGTGTAAAGAAGACAGAGCCAGGCTGTTTCCAGTGATGCTCAGTGACAGAACCAGAGGCAATGGGCAGAGACTGAAACACATGAGGTTCCCTCTGAACATCAGGAGACATTTTTTCACTGTGAAGATGACCAACCACCGGAACAGCTTGCCCAGGTTTGCTGTGAAGTCTCCAGGCTTGGAAATATTCAAAAGCCACGTGGAAGCGATCTTTAACAGCTGTCTCCAAGTGACCCTTCTTGAGCATGTGGCTCAGCAAAATGACTTCCAGACATCCCTTGCAACCTCGACCATTCTGTGATTCTGTTCCAAAACCCATTTAATTTGTTACATTTATATATGGCTGATATAAGAAAAACTCGGATGGGGGACTCTTAAGTATCAATACCTGATTGAAA
>NW_009637595.1:0-33705 GCF_000690535.1 Cariama cristata | reverse complement strand
TTCAAAGTCCTCAGTTTTAGTATCCATCTGTGGATGTTGCAATTGGCAAGACTGCTGTTATTGCTAGTAAAACTAGCTGTCCTAATGATACAGTGGGGTAACATGTAATCATGTAATCACAGGAAAAGAAATTCCTAAATGCTTATTGGTAGAAGTAAGTTCTTCTGAGCAGTAGAGTCAGGCTGGACATATAGGTGACTCCCAGGCAAACCCAGCAATGTCAGTCTCTAAAAACCCTGTTCCCTCCAAGAGTTTGCCCAGCCATCAGAGTGACACTACAGAGTTGTCACCAGGCACATTACACAGCCGCAGCCCAGGAACCTTGCTTGAACCATTCACCAGCTGCGTATAGAACAAAATTCACTTTCTGCCCACCCCTGCAGCATACGAATAGAGTTTTGAAAAAGTGCAGCCAGAAAGTGGCTGAGCAGTTGTATGTCAAAGGGGACTGCAGAGCATCAGTTTTCATTTGGAAAGTGTTTCCTTTGGCTGTTTACTGTGGCAAAACCTACTTGGACTGAGCAAAGCAGCAGGAAAAAAAAAATATTATTTTTTTTTTTAAAATATTATATAAAGTTCAAAACGGTTCACTGGAACTTTGCTCAAAAGATTTTAACCAAATTACATGTACGGTCCTCAACTGCTTTTGCCTGAATCAGATCTTAGTTTCAACAAGGAAATAAATTGCAAAGAGAAAGTAAAGCTTTAGTGACATGTGTACCATGGAAAATGTTCTTAAGTAGAACATCTGTGGAAAACGGATAATTTTCAGTGTCTGAGTGAATAGGATTGTTACTACAAGTAGCACTGCACTGCACTACACTAGAGCGTGTGAGGCAGACAGCTTTTTCTCAACAGGCATCTGCTCAGCGAGCCCTCCCAACACAGGACAGGTCTGTGGATGTCTCTGGAGCTGCCTTCCCATGTGCAGTCCCCAAACACAGCCCCATAACACAGACCAGCCAGTTCCAGCTTCTTGGCCTTCAGGGTGCATGAAAATCTCTACCATGTGTACACCCCCTGGAGAACGTCAGTCACTCAAATGCTTCTGTGAGTATTACCTCCTGCCTGCTATTTGCCATGGCAAACTGTAGTTGTGGGCAAAAAAGTCAACCTGTAATGAAAAAATACATGATTGTAAATAAGAGATGTGAGAAGTCTGCTCAAATCTTTAGGCTGGGTTTGGAGCTGTGTTGATAGACAACCGTCTAAGGATCTAGTCCTTTGAATTCATTTGCTTTCGGAAGCATCTTGCAGTGGGTGATTGCAGTGTAGATCACAGCAAATGACACTACTAGCTTGGCATCTAACCACATATTTACTTCAATTGCACATGCTTTTTTTGAATATGGCTCAGATCAAAATTAGATGCAAGGAAGAGATACAGAAAGTTATTTTTATGGCTGGCTGGCACTATATACTTTGAAAACATTGTAGGCAAGTTTTCCAGCCTGATTTTTAGATCAATGATGTTCAAATGGATGCAGATATCTTCATTTCATCTTCTCACCAGGTTGTTTCTGTGACTTCACAAAAATTACCCTTACTGCTATTGAAGAATATTCACAACAGAAATTTTATTTTTAACTCAAAATTTCTAAGAATTAAATGTCCCATAGACAGATTGTTAGCAATCACCCTGTGAACAACTTGCAACCTAATGGTCTGATTTCACTGTATGCTTTAACTGACTTATCAGCTCGCTCACTCCGAATGTCTTAATTTTTCAGCTATCTTATTCTCTGTCCTCCACTATCTCTTTTAACTTACCAGACCCATGCATGACTGGATACAACACATTGAAGTGACGGAAAACTATTGCTCTCCCTTTTTAACTGGTTTATTTTTCTGCCAGTTTGATGAACTGAATCTGTTCACAGTGGGTTCAAAATGGTATCAGGAGCACTGAACATCTGGTGCAAGGGGAGCTGGACTACCTCTCTCTTTCGGTGACAAAGAGCTATTAGGTCAATTTAATAGTTCCATGGTGCATACTTCACCCAATTTATGGAGTAAGGGGCTGTTTAAGTCTCGACAAGTTTATAAACATACATAGTAAACGGACTTTACCTATGAATCAAGCATAACTGAGATCAATCAAATTAATCCTAGTTATATGTCGGTGGCCTCATAACACTGTGTGCTCTGGGGAAAGTAGGGTTGGGTCTGCTTTGAAAAGCACAGTCCCTGTATTTTGTGTCAATGTGCTATTGATCAAGAAGACCAAAACATACGTCTCCATTTTTCACACTCTTTGGGATTTGATCTCGCCTTGTTACTGGAGACGCTTTGGAAAGCAACAGGCAGAGAAGCACACAGCAGTGCAACATACTCAAGACAGAAATGCAGTGCAGGAGCAGTGAGCTGTACAGAGGTGCTGGGGCGCCAATCTGTCACCTTCATGCACTTCTACCATTGAAAGGCAGGTGCCTACTCAGTGATTTACTGAATCTTTGCCTTTGCTTCTGAACATGTTTGTGCACCCTTAGCCCTTGTCAGGAAGGAGGCCACCTTTCAAAGGCTCTTCTCAACTGCAGTGATTACAGCGGTCAGACAAGAACAAATAGCAATTCCTTGCATGCCACCTGTAGCAGGGATTCCTCTTGGGAGTACTTTCTGGAATGCCAAAGTCATAGCAAGGTCACCCTAATGGAACAGGATCAGAATGATTCAGCATAGTACTGGAATCTGGGTCATTGTGTTTAATGAGGACACATTTAAATTTCTTTGATATTTCTTTGTGGTACAGTATTAAAGCCCCCAGGGTGCAACACATTCCATCTTAGTTACACCAGCTTTGTTAAATAAGCAAATAATCTGTTACCTGTAAGCAAAAGAAATGGTTTGTGTACGTGCCATGCATTATCACCGTTGCTTTAGAAATAAGTAGCTCTTTCTGCCTAGGATTGTTTTATATTAGACAATTAGATATACTGAATAAACGTAAAAAATATAGTTATTATGGAACTATGTTATGTCTGCACATGTAAATGACTTCAGCTTTGTTTTAAACTAGTGCAGAGAATTTCTATCTTGTTTTAGGAAGAATAAAGATGATAAAAGCATGATCTTACCCTGCACCCTGCAATCTACAGGACATAAATATGTATTGCAATGTACAAAGAAATGGAATCTAGGCACACAGTACCTTGTAAATGTCTAATTTGAAGATTATAAGGAGGAGAACTGTTGAAGAGGGGGAAAAATACAACATTCCTGAAATAAATTTCCATAATTTTGTTGGAGAGTTGCTGAAGCAAGCAGCTTCAACGTACTGGAGCTAAAACATACAGAACGTCTTCATGCTTGGACCAAGAGCTGCTTCACTTGCTTATAGTTTCTGCACATTGAAAGGGATCGTTGTAGAGAATTATCCAGGCTACATCCTCAAAATTACTCCAGGCTTAGGCAGAAACAGGTCATATCTTCAGGAATGCAGAAAACTAGTTACTAGCAAAACAAACCTTTTAGAAGATTTGCTTTTTCAGCAAGAAAGTCAATGTCAGAAAGGCTCCCAAAACCTTCACAGATTGTCTGATCTCTGCATTGGGAGAGGTAACTGACTCCTACTTGCAAGACTTTGACATGCTTTGATTACTGATGCTATAGCAGTGCAAAACAATATGACCTTACATCCACCAAACCAGGGGGATCAGGAGGAAGATTATTATGAAGAATAGTAATGAAACAAATGCATGTTTTCTTTCCCTGCCTCTGTCTTTCTCTTCTGCTTCCCTTTGTTTCAAGGTAGATAGGCAAAAGCCCGGGGAAAAGTAAAGTATTCCTTCTGGACTTGCCTACCCTTCAAACCACAGAGTTCAACATACAAGGCTTATTGCTGAGGGTCATCAGTGAGGTTAGGTGTCAGTGCAGAGCTGGCAGCATTCAAAGCTGCCATACCTGGGGAAGATCAAAGTCAGCAGAACCTGGCTGGGATAGTGTTCTGTAGAGAGATTAGTGAGCAGTCTGTTCTTCTTCCCGACAGTACCTCCTAAAACTTTTCCCAAAAATGCTTCTCTCTTATCCCTTTTGAAAATAAACAGTTTTAAAAAGCCAATCAAATTTCAGTAAAACAAACACACAAAAACCCAACAAAAAGCAGTTACATACAATACAGACACTAGGTAGGTGTCAAAACAGACCAATAGTGCTTAATATAGGGTCACATAAATACACGCATTTCGTGCCCTCCTACTTGTCTGCAAACTGTCAAGCAGGGTCCCAATTCAGCAATGGCTAATAATGCCTATTTTTAAGCATAGATGAATTATTATATTTCAACTCTGCTGCATTGCCTATGAAGTTCTTGTGATTATAACTAGGACAGTGCCATTCCTAGCAATGAGAACATTTTAAAATTAATAGCTCAGACAAAATGGATATTACATCATGCTGATAATTCTACTAACTTTATTTATTCATTTTTTCACTACAGCTATTTTGTGAGGAGAAATCCAGACATTTCCCTCCAGATTTTCTTGTCTTATAAATATTTTATTAGGGAAGCAGGCAGTGAATAGGTAAAGGTGCTTCCTATCTGGACAGCCTTTTGTAAAGCATGTTCATAAATCAAGGTATCAAAGACAAACAAAGATGTCAGGCTCATGTAGGTAACAATATTCAGGTTTGTGCTTATGAATACAGGATGCACAGTCTAGTGACTAAAGAATGTCACAGAGCTGAAGTTATTTACAAACTGTGGCTAGAAGCACTTAAAATCACTTTAGCAATTCAGGACTTACAGAATAGGTGACATATTGTTGATGCAAATGAGCAGAGGAATGCCATAAATAGAAGCAAGACAGTAAGCTCTGGTTTGAGAAAGGGTTATTTGAAATCTGTTAGAATCCTTTCCTTAATTCTACTTGAAATGTACCAGCCATGGGCAGTCAGATTGCCCTGAGAGGGTGTGGTTTTTTGTGTTTTTTTTTTTTTTTTGTTCACCATCAATACATAGCAGTAGGGAATATATTACAGCCTGGAATATTTGCTGAAAGGGATACCATTTCTTTGGTTCCTGGAAATTATGAGTTTATAAATGCATATGCATATGTAGGGGTAGGTTCTGCGTTCCTAAACTTCCTTTCTCAGCAGAGAGAGGGAGAGGGGAAGGATAAGAGCCATTGTAGGAACAGATAGCAGTCTAAATAAAGACAAATCCAAACAGCATATGCAATACTAAGCTGATTTTATTTTTTTCTTGTTTTCAAACCATTTAGCAACGTGCACCTGAAAGCAGATTTAGGCTTTTAAAGAGATGGCATATATGTCTAAAAAATGGCAGTGCATTTTCCCAGCAGCTGTGATGCACTCATTTGGCACTCTGCAACACTGCTGGTGCCTGCAGAGCACATGGCTCTATTGACCTGATGCCCTCCCTCTGATCCTGTGTGGGAACTGTTGCTGCATGAACTGTGAGATAGGCATGGAGACAGAAGGACTCAGGTGGCATTTTATTTTACATTCCCTGACAGACTCACTTTTTCAATTTCATCACCAGATTCTCCACTGTCTCTCTGTCTCCTTCCCTTCACTGCCCTCAGCTGTCTCCTCTTTCCTGCCCACAGTAATTCCCACAGTGGCCAGTGTGCGTACTTGCAGATAGGCAGTCCTGGTGCTCATTCAGTTTGTTCTGCTGCAGCAGAGGCATCTGCATCAACATCTGACCTTTTCTGGCCTTGCCACGGGCAGTGCAGCATGAAAAGCTGTTCCTATTTATAAGAACCATATTCAAAAAGAAAAATAAATTCCAAGTTAAGAATGAATGCCTAACGTTATCCCATACTCACTGAGGCCATGCTACTCCAGTACCACAGACTATATTTGCAATCGTGTCACTTTCAATATATACCAGCTCATCAGATGCAATTGCTGCATACTATCATTTTACAGCATAATTTACAATCTGAAATGTGTGATGTACAGAAAAACCTTTGATTTGTCCTTTTTCTTTTAGAAGTAGGATGCTATGAATTGTTTATATACCCTTATGCCCTAACAGAGCACAGACAAAAAGGTGCATAGAAGTCCAGAATTAGACTCACTGGCCAGAGAAGCATGCACATTTCTAGTGCTTTTCTGGATCCTTAAAAAAAAATTGATCATACAAACTGAAGAAAAAGAAATCAAATCAGTTCTCTTCTCAGACTTCCACTTTCCTGTTCAGATTATCATGTGACATAGTTCATATGTTCAAAAGTAGGGAAGAATAATTTTTTTTTTTTACTTATGCTACCATTTTAAACTGAAAATCAAGCCGAAAATAGATCAATTCAGAATTCAGCTGGTGTCCAGTGATTGTACACATACCACATGAGGATTTGTGAAAATTTTACATTGGAATGATTTACAGCATTCATGTTCAGTACTCAGTTTTACCTATATATAACCAGTTCCTGTTTGATACATTACAGAGTCAAGTCCCACGCAACCAAACATATTCAGGGTATTTATTATCTGCCTTAATGAAACAGTGCAGACAAGGTATATAAAATGAGGGTCTTGAATTAACAAATACAAGCTCAGAAAGTAGGAGCAACTTCTGAGCTCCATCTACAAATCAGAGAAGTTATTTGAAAACATGCCGTTATTGCTGCTATCGAGCTTTAAGAGAGCTCTTATTACTGCAGTTTTGAAACAAGAAAGGGGCATGCTTTAAAAGGATTGGTACAGTCTGCCTCACTGTTCTAAATTAAAATGTTATTTTGAAGATTGTGCTATGATCTATCTTCATCAGAATACTTCAAAAATGCAGAGTCTTTTTCTTTTTCTTTTCTTTTCTTTTCTTCTCTTTTTTTTTTTTTTTTTTTTTTTTTTTTTTTTTTTTTTTTTGGTAATATTCACTGATTGGGCCAAGTTATCTACACTTTTTAGCGACAGTCCATTAAGAAAGCATAAACGCATCTGTGTGGACCATGCTGAGAGGACCACTCTCTCATTGTTCACTGGCTTCAGTCACCATTACTTCAGTCTAGAACTTTTCACAGGTCCTTAACTGAAACAAAAATTGAAAGGAAGGAGTTGGAGAGAAAGCAGTAGAAGATCAAAAATTCTTACTCTGGCTCGTATTGGGAGGATTTGCTCTGTTCAGTCTTTCTTCTTCAAGTTTTTGATCTTGACTTGTTTGGTTATTTGGTATAAAAGTTATTTTGCAACTCCACAATCATGATAACAGCAACATGACCCAAAACTCCAACAAATTTATTTCCTGTTGCAAGTGATTTTTCACTTGTTCTTTTTTTTCTTTTCTTTTCTCCCTCACAGAAAGGGACTCTCAAGCCTTACATCAGAAGCACCCACTAGAGTGGAAACCCAATTGTCAGCCTGTCTCTCTTCCACAGAACTCACATTTCTGTTATCATCTCTTCCGTAGATAATCCTCTGTTACCATATAGAAAAGCTTCTGAGATTCGGTTACAATTATGATTCTAGCAACACTTGAACTCCATTTCAGAAGATAAGTAGCTGTCTTCCTCATCCTACTTTCTCCAGAAAAGAAATACTGGAGCTACACTACCTGTGGACTTCAACACACTCCAATAACTTTACATTTTGTGCAAAGGGAATATCAGAACACATCCCATCATGAAGCCAGAGTCACTTTTTCTTTTTTCAGTTAAAAACCAAAACAATTAAAAAGCCCTTCAAAATACATAACAGCAGAAAATATACAGCTTCATTGAAATAATCCACTTGACCCTTATTTGTAGCTAGACCAGATGGGGAACACCGTAACTAATTGTTCACTTGCTATTTCCTGGGCTTTAATCATTGCAAACACCCTTACTTCATCAGCCTTCTTAAAAAGAGGCTCTGACGGGCAAAATCAAACCAAGTGGTCTGTACCAAACTTCTTTCTACTTGAAGAAAGTAGGGAAGCCAACACATTGCCTTTCTCATGCTTGAATCTGCTTTCTCACAGTAGTGAAATGGGCAGAGATAACTAAATCGCCCAGGTTAGCCTCAGATTTCTGTATTTGTAAGGAATATGTACCTCTCTGTTACGTGCAAGCAGCCTTTAAGTGGAACCAGTAATGCAGTTGACAACATAATGTACAGCACAAAAGGCATTTATTGCAAGTACCTTTCAGTCACAGATGTTATGAATAAAATCAAACATATTTTAAGCAAAGATTTTGTTTTACAATGTTTGACCTTTAGAAGTGACAGAGAGCTGATTTATCATTTAGTGTTCTTTGATGCTGATTAGTTAGAAATGTATGTTTGAGTTTACAACTGTGATATGTCTTTAATATAAAGACATATTAAAGAGAGAATGCTTTAGGAGGACAGATACAGTAAAAAACCAATCTATATATCAGCCTATGAGCCACAATGATTTCTCAGATCTAAGAGGTTAACAGGAAGAGAGAATTCACAAAGGTGTTCTTTATTGACTCTTAGCAAAGAAAATGTTGAGTGGTCCTTGAATCTTCCCGCATTTCTTCAGATCTACAGCAACAAAATTCTTTGGCACAGTTGTAACAGATTTATTTGGATGCCCCAGGTCATAGATTTAATGCCAAGACCCAGTTCGATTTTTGTGTATTTCAGCAGGCCAAGGACAAATGCAGGGCTTAAAGGAAGTATCAGAAGTTGTTTTGTTTAATTCTGTTTTGCTGAATTAAAAGTCTTTCTCCAATGGGAATGATTTCTCTTCCCAAGCCATCTACAGTCATAAACTATTCAAGGTTTTCCCCTAAAATTTGGAATTTGGTTTGAATCTTACATTAATGGACTCCAGTGGAATTCCTTTTATCATATGGTCTAAACTCAATTAGTAAGAATTCAGATGTAGTTTTATAGGTTTTTTGAGATTTTCTATATGTTTTTCAAAAAACATAAGTAGAAAGTAAATGGGAAATACCAGTATTCAAGGACAACTCTTTTTTCTTCATTCAAAATTTACTGAAAATCACATAAAATAGCATAATAAACCACATTTTCATCTAGGTGCATCTTTCAAAATTGATTGCTTCAGCAATCAATACTAGCCTGTTTCAGTTGCATGTTGTTTGGACAGATACTACTGTAATGGAGTTTACACTGGAAGAACAGTGGAAGGTCAAAAACTGGATTAGACAATATAAGCTAGAAAACAGTTCAAAGGGGCTCAAAAGAACCTTTCCTGGTGAATAGGATGTTTTTAATTGTTTAACATGAAGACAGTATTAGTTCCAAGATAAACTATAAAAAGTGACATTGTGCAGCAATTTCTTCCAGTAAGTGAAGTGACTTTGCCTCCAGCAAAGCAGTGTATTTTGAACCACAACTGCTGAAAGCTTGAAAGAATTAACAAAAACAGCCTTTATTATTTTAAAGCATCTGTGAAACCCATGAGCCATGCCAAGACCTATTGCACAGTCCAACTGGTTGAGCCTCAAGAGACCAGTAGGATCCATACTGTCTTTGGAGAAATGATGGCAGTTAATAAGTACTCAGTTGCTGTTGCAGAGAATTTGGCCTTCAGATGATTGATGAGACCATTAGTATTTTTGTACCTCTTTCTTTTCCACTTATTTTGTTTTCAAGATATGGAACCACATACGCACATAAAATTTTGTCCAAAAGTGATACGAATTGTAAAAATAGGCAGCAGATTTTCACTCATTAAATCTGTCAATATAGAAAAATACCAATGATTATTTTCCATACTGGGGATCCTAATATTAGTCCTATTTAAAAAAAACCAAACACCTTTTTTGGATCTCCACTGTAAGAACTTCAGTAACAAGGTCATAGTACCCATACCATGCCATAACATACCATAACATAAAATAACAGATTTTCTGAGATTCCTCAAAGAGAGGAAAGTGTCTCAGATAAGCTCCTTAAGCTCCTTCATTCGAAGACAGAAAATATCTTCAATTTTTTTGTATTTTAAAAAATATAAAATTTGGCCTTAAATTATTCTTAAAAAAAAAAAAAAAAAAAAAGGCATGCTTTAAATGCATTTCCCTGCCCAGCATTTGATTCTACACAAAGTAGAATTTCAAAGCCACACATGGCTTCAAAACAGCAGATGTTTTCTCCTCCCCTCCCCCTTCAAATGCCATGGAAAACTATTTCTGAAGTTTGCATCTTTCTGTCATTTACAACTCCAGGGTTGCCCGTAAAAAACAGAGTCAGAGGTACACTCATACCAATTCCTAACTGTATTAGTATTCCCTGTATTACAGATATCTCTCTGCTGTTCAGTGCTGTCCCCTCCTCCTGCCTCCAAACTGCTCTTATTGCTCTGTCTAGGCTAAGCTGCTGAGGTAATGATGATTTAAATTTGATGTCCCTTACCTCCCAAAATGCATATTTTGGAAGCATGTACTGTAGCCATTTCTTCCTGATCTTCCTGTGGTGAAGTCTTCCAAACAGAAAGCAGGAGCAGCAACCACTGCAATATTTACCTGCCCCATCCCACTTCTGCAAATCCCATTTTCTGACCCCCAAGAGCACACGAGGAATGAAGAATGAAAATTAAATAAGATGGTAGGGAGAGGAAGGCAAGTCAAGAGTAATGCTTCTTCAGTTGAAATACTGCTGGCTGTTGAGGGATTTGCAGCAATGACAGTGACTTCTGCGGATCTTCTCCAGTCTTTAAAGGTGTTCAGCACTTGGGGCAGGTGCCCAACTAGCCATACAGTATCAGAAACTGCACACTTTTTTTTCTGGAGATTTTCTTCACTAGCTTCTCACACTGACCATTTGAAGAAAACCAGATTGGACTTTTGGATTGTTTACTCTCAAAATTCATTGACCATGGTGTTTCTACATACTTACTACAGAACAAGCATATTTGGTTGATGCACCTACATACCCACAAACACAAAGGATCCAAAAAAGGTTAAATTATCTACAGAAAAGATTCCTGCATTAATTACTTCTGTTGCCTAAAAGCTTATTGTCTGAAAAGTCAAAACTTAAATCAGAGATGAGATGAAGTTATGACAAATAAAATAGAGGAAGACAAAAACACACAGAGAGAGAAGTAGTGTGGTTAAGCTGTCTATAGTCTCTCTCAATAATTTTAGTGGCTTAGTTTTTAGGTTATTTTGATGTATTTCAGTTTTAGAAGTGATTTAATAACTTTGTGAAAAATTGTCCTCATTGCTACTTTTACTTCTCCAGGAGATTCAGAAAGCCAGATCAAGTACTTTCTGAGTACTGGTGAGAAGGACAGATTAGTCTTGACTTTTTCTGTGTAATATTGGCTAGATTTAATGCTGAAAAGAGATGATAGCTGGAGATCCCACAAAATGTAAGGATTTTTTATCTGTTCCCTTCAACAAATCCCAGTGGTTGCTGTTGTTCTTCATGTGGAAACTACTGTTTCATTGCCAGTCAAGATTAAGATGTAAACCTCAGTATGGAGACACAAAATTGTTTTTAGACTCCTTAGAGAACTCATCAGCTTTTAAGTGCCAAGCAATGCCAGATGACTGTGTAACATAGATAGAGTGAAAAGCCATGGTGAAATAGACATGGCCAACAGAAAAAATTCCAAAGAACTGGGCTTTCTGGTGGGCTGGAGCTACTGCTCCAGAGAAACTGCCTTTTTGAATTTTCTGAAAGACAGCAGTTTTTATAACTGCATTGGCTACATATGTTCTAGTTTCAAAAACTGACTATATGACAAACAATAATACATTTCTAGTGTCAGTTTGCGAATAATATGGACATTTAAAAACAGAAAGCAGTTAAGAACACTAAAATTAGTAATGCCGTTTGAAATCCAAGATTTTCTTATCACTTCTAAATATTTTCACCCCTAAATTGATATGTTATCTCTGTAAGCTTTTGTGCGTTATTGTGGTAGGTTTTTAAATCTGCTTTCATTTTTCTACCAGAAAACTAAAGTAAAGACTTTCCTTAGGCAGACAGGAATAAAAATTACCTCTACCTTTATTCAACAAATTCAGTAGATGAATTATCAATGAATAAGCACAGCCCCTACCTAATAAAATTTGACACTAAGACATTTTTGAGCTAATTCTCTAAATGTCCAAGCATTTTGTAAGACAGATGGAATTATGTTCTATCCTTTCAGCTACATATTCCAGTACGTCATGCTATGCTTCCCTCTGAGTTTTGATGTATGTTAGAGCTTCATTAGAGTGTATATATATTATCCTACTTAGTAGGATTATTAGTGTAATTAGCATTGCTGGTCTGCTGCTTTTGATATTGCTAAGCAATGGTGTCTGAACACAAATCTGGGAATTTCTTACAATTTCTTGTTGTGACATGTGCTGACACCAGTTGAATTTACATGAAGTTTTTAATCCTCATTACAGGGGAAATTTCTCAATGCATCCTTTTGATTATTACTTATCGTTACTGGAAGTTGACATTCTGCTCCTAGTCGGCTGGAGAAAAGGCCAATAGGATCAGATTGTAACAATACAAAGAAATCTCCCACAGATTGCCACTTGCTTCATTAAATTGGCACTGAAGTTAATTTAGTGCCAACTTCTCACTGAGGACTTCTGCAGTCAGGATTGCAGGCCACAGTAATGGCCTTGATTGTTGATCTGGGAAACAACAGTACTTTAATAGAATGTTACAGTAAAGAATAAGAATATGTCCAGACATTGGTTGCTTTGTCCTCTGTTATAAATAACAATGTGCATTAAACAAAGCACTTTTAATCTCACAAGTTAAAGATGAGTTTTCATCCATTAAAATAGCTCAGCAACTGAAACAGTAATTCATTTTTCCTTATATACTACACTGAACCACAGATATATTTCCCTTCATTTGTGCAAATCTGCACTTATGAACTACCTGATTATCATTTTAATGATTACTGAAAGGACCACAGAAGTTGTGCTTTCATATCCATTCTCAATCAAAAATTTAATGTGATGAATGCTGTGAGGAATTTTAAAATAATTTGTACAAACTGATCTTAAGGAAAAGAAAAGAAAAAGAAAAAGAAAAAGAAAAAAGAAAAGAAAAGAAAAGAAAAGAAAAGAGAAAAGAAAAGAAGAAAAAAGAAGAAAAGAAAAGAAAAGAAAAGAAAAGAAAAGAAGAAAAGAAAAGAAAAGAAAAGAAAAGAAAAGAAAAGAAAAGAAAAGAAAAGAAAAGAAAAGAAAAGAAAAGAAAAGAAAAGAAAAGAAAAGAAAAGAAAAGAAAGAGTTATTTCAGCCTAAATCATGGGGGACATAGTGCTACAGCATGGCATAATGTGAATGAGTCATGCATGGCTAAGTGACAGACCATAAAGAATCCAGAATCATAGAATAACTTAGGTTCAGAGTGTCTTAGGGTTGTCATCTGGTCCAATGCTTTGCTCAGAGCAGGAACATCTTAGATGAGGTTGCTGAGGGCCTTGCCCAGTTGCATTTTGAATATCTGCAAGGATGGAGACCTGTTTATTTGATTTTACAAGGATGGAAATAAAATTCCTTTTATTTAATTAGGAGAGTTTGTATGTAAACCTTCATCATCCAGCAATTTGCATTTATGAAATGTCCAAAGAAGTTTTTTCTATGAATTGTGTGAAATTTAAAAGCAACCAGCAGAGTTTATGTTGGTTTTTACTTTCTTCTGAAATTTAAAATAAATGTTTCAGATTTTCAGTCTCAAATTAGATGCAAATGTCAAATGAACATTAAATTCTTTTACTATGTCATTAAAAAATTTTAAAAACACTAGCTGATGTTGTGAACATGAATGTTTGTGCAGGCATTTTATAATTTTTTTTTCTTTACAAAGTTTTTAAAGGGATTTTCCAAGATAATTACATATTTTAGTGACATGTTAGATTAATTAAGCACTTACACATAATTAACTGTACATAACATTTGTCTAATTTGACTACATTGAAAAAACCTGGAGCAAGTCACCATAAAAGTGTCATGAGGAGGGTGATGAGGTTGAAGACAGGCTTATAACTGATGACAATTCAGAATAATAACCTTCCTTCCTCACCTTGCCTCCTCATAGTGAGGCTCTTGCAGACTATAAAAAAGGTGCCTCATTTTATCCTGATGTCTCTTAAATCACCTTTTGCTAACTTCTTACTATGATCAACTTGACTGGCATTTTCAACTTTCATGTGGTGTTGATTTTGTGGATTACACAACTGAAGTTTCTAAATCACCACTGCAGGATCCTTAATTTCTTAATCAAATGTAGTACACTACCAATACCTTTGATAAAATTGTCTCTGTCTATCAGAAGTTCTCAAAACATGGAAATATGTAAAAAGATTTTGAGTAAATGGTGTTCTTGAAAGGTGACAAAAAGAAACAGGGGAATACTGTCTTCCCATGTACAGCCTTGTTTGGCAGAAGCTTCACAGGAAGTCTGTCTATGCTAGCCCCAAACCATACGCTGAACTTGAGGAGATGATTTTTTTGCAGGGGAATGTACTAGATCACTGTCCCTGGCTAGTTGAGCTTTTGCTGGAGTTATAAAACCGGAGGAAATATGATTTCTGGAGAAAGCAGTGGGCTATTTCATATACAGAATTCTTTTTTCAACAGCAAGTACAAAAATCTTTGAAGGTATACTGAGCAACCTGTCCATAAGGGAAACTTCATCTTAAACTGGCAGAAGTAAAGCTTCTTATCACTTCTGCATGTTTCCACTATTCTAATTATATTATGAAAATTGTTATTTTTCATTGTAATCCTCAAACATTTTTATTTATCTATCAGAACTCCTCTCCTCAGTGAAGTCTTGTAGCTATGAACTACGTTAACTTAAGCATATTTATTTTTTCTTCTGTTTCTCTCAAAACAAAATTAACACCTATGTTCATTTATCTGTGGAAGTTTCTTAATGTTTTTTGATATTTTTAGGTTCCCTTCTATTTCTATCTTCTTCAATACACTTCAGCAGTTTAGAAAGGTAACACATCAACACATATATTAGTTTCAGTGAGAATTTTTATACACATTTACCTTGACAAAAAAAAAGAAAAGCTATAAACATACAGAGAAGTTTATCTTTACCTAAACCATTGCTAGTTTTTAATACACATGATATCAAGTAAGTCTTAATAATTTCAGTAGAATTCAGCTGTGATAATTTTCGTGCCAGCACCTTGATTATTTCACTCAGATAACAGAGTAGTTAATTATGAAAGAGTTTGAATCTGATGACCTTTCTTGTAAAGTCATTTATTATATTAAAACTTTTTGGCTTTTTGTAAAATATTATTTTGATACTTCATTTTACATCAAAGAATAATGGATGAACTTTTGTTACTCTTTCACTCCAAGCTTTGGAGGCAGGATTCAAAACTGATTCATACCTGAGCATACGTGTTAAAAATAGCTGCACCAGACTGCCTTTTAATCAGTATGCTTTAGAATCACTCTCTTATTAGTTTATCTGGCATTTGAAATAGAAGTTGATAATCAAAATGTTATTCTACTTTTTCTCTCCATAATCCAGTTGTGTTTCAAAAAAAGTTGTTTGTTAACCTGATTTTTTTAATGTTCCTTGCATTTTTACTGTTAGTAAGAAATAAAAGACTTTCAAATGTATGTTGTAAAACTAAGTCACATCTTGTTTGTATTCTTTTCTCATAAATCCTATCAAACAGATGTATATGCTTCTTGTCGGCTGTATTTGTCACTCTACAACCTGTCTGTTGCCAGTTTTTCAGTATGTTGGTAGACATGATTTATTATGTGCTGTCAGTCCTGCAGTTTCTTTACAAAGAAGCAAATCTGACTACCATTCCTGAATGAAGAGGTCATCTAAATAGTAGTCAGAAGAGTACAAAACTTATCTGATCATCTGTAACTTGATGTTTGCTCAGTCTCTCAGTTTTCCATTGTTGGGCATTTTGGATGGGGGAAAAAAAAGAACATGCTACTGTACTCCATTCTCATGGGAAAAATAATCACATATTTATACAAATACCCCCATATTCTATATACTTTCAAATAAAAGACTGCATTTTTTCCTGTGGTTTTCAATGTCCTTTATTACACTGAATCTTAATCTCCTTGGGCTATCAAAGTGCTGAGTTATTGGCCGATTATCTCATCATAAAACTGTTCACAAGAGATAATACATGGACAGTGTATAAATCTTAAGACCATATTCACCATCACTTCATAAATCCAGATCAGGCAGAATTAGTCATCATAATCTAGTTGACCATTAACATATCTGTAATGGAAAACTGTGTTCCTTTCACATGTGCACATTTACACATCTCGAATAAACTGGTATAACTTAGTCATACAGACAGTGATTAATACTAGACCAATGGCTTACCACAAGAAGGGAATGTGGTAAATACATTAATAAAATCCATTTAATGAAAAAACCTCCAGTGCCCACTTCAAGAATTTGTTAGCCGTGGCTAAAGATACATGATGCTCCACAAGGTCGATTTTCTTTTCAATGTTTTTCAATACTCTGTATTCAGCAAAGCCAATCCACGCCAAATAATTCCAAATAATGTTTATAACTTTGTAGTGTAAGATAGCGATGCTATAAAATACATATTATCTTATGAAAGAGAATCGATAGGCATTAACATTTATAAGTTGTTAACACTGTCCTTTCAACATGTAAATTGTAAACTTTGTTTGTGTGTGACGGATTCTACTGCTACTGTCAGACACATATGGGTCTCAAGACGAAAGCAGCAATAAGCAATACAAACATCACTTGGACACTTCCAAGTGTTAATGATTATTTTTCAGAGAAGTTTCTGGCCTTAAAAAATCTAAAAAAAAATTTAAAAAACTTGTTTTATCAAATCAATTCAACATTGATGGATGCTATTTTTCCCTTTCTTCAAGTATGCTCACAAGGCCTTTTCAAACCTGAACACTTCCATTTTCTTCTGAATGTACAGATACTTCTCATTCTACTAGTCTTCTGATAGCAAGGAAAAGACAAATGGCAGTGATTTGACACACATTGTCACTTGTTCTTATTACCTTACTTCGTTTATTCATGTCATAAAGCCTAACTCTTTGGACAGCACAGCTCTCTTCAAATCTTAGTGATGCTAACGCACTCAAAGAAAATAAAAGTTACACCTGAGATGAAGATTCATCCAGGCATTCTCATATATCCAGTACAGCTGGTGTTGCTGTCCATGGAGAAGCTATCCTTAAATTTTCCACATACATTAGCCTACCTTTGTCTGTGCAGAGCACTAATCATCATTAATCATTCAGAGTAAAACATCGCTACGTGCATTCTGAGACTGGGATAGCTGATTTGGTTAGCCCATGGTAAAAAAAATAATAATGGTAATAAAATGACTGAAAAAAATTACTTTGGAGATTCTGGATTTGAGCAGTTGACATCCTTTGCTTCAGGAAAGCAACATTTGCTATTTCCACGAAAAATACCACCAAAGTTTTGCCTAACTTTTAGCCTCTGAAAAATTCTGTTTTGCACATGTTTGGCAGAGACGCAGTAGAGTTCAGTTGATGTATATGTCAGAGCTTTACTTCCTCAGCTAGAACTGTGAGATGTGAGAGGCTGCCTCTCACCTCCGAAGGTTGCACAGGTGCATAAGATAAGTCTAGATCCACGACTCCTGACGTATCAACAGGCTGAGCATAGTAGAATGTAAACTTTCACACATTATTTTTTCCTACATATAGTCCCTAAGTACAACTCTTGGCAAGAGCAGGATTCACACGAAACAATCAACTAAATAAAAAAGCAAGCTGCACTGGCATATGCCTGAACTAGCCATTAAAAACAGATGAAAGGAAGTTTATGTTAAAATGAGCCCATCTTTTGGATATCAGCATCATCCTTGTGATATTCCCGCTCTAAGTTAGGAGGCACAACCTGACACCCTAACCTTGCGTTATGAGTCTCAGCTAGGCCTTCCTCATAAAACAAATGCAGAAGAGATAGTAGCCATACCTCCTTCTTCTTTATATGTCAAGGTTCAGTGAACAGAGCATTTATTCTGATCCTACAAAATCCTACAAAATCTGGGTATAATCTCTCTAAAAGGAGCTGAACACATAGTCACACCTTATAAGGAGGACATAGGTCCTTTATGTTGAAAATGTTTCAGCATTAAAAAATAAAAGATTTATTTGGACAGTGAAGGAAAAGATATCCATTCTATAAATCATTCATTAGCTTCAATAGCTCACTGTTGTTATATGTTCCAAAGAATGCTTAGCTATTTCATTATTAATATATTCTTGTGTGCAAATTTACCAAATGTCTTCAAGAAATTCTGAACATGCTGAAGTCAGTGGGTTTCTGACCATTGACTTGAAAAGAGTCAGGATTCTGTGGAAAGTGCTAACCTGCAGAGATGGTCCCAAAGCAAAAATTGGGTTGTGTGCTCCATTTCTGACAATTTGTCACTAAAATGTATTTTCTTTGTGCAGTTGAAAATTACATCAACTGGTATTGTGGAACTATTTTTCTTAGATGAGTCCAAGAGGGCTTCATCCTTATCATCCCAAGGAAAGCAAGTATGTGAAAATGAATTTTCAAAGGGCTAAATTAGGTGAACAAATAAGACTGCTATGAAGTCCTGTTAAAGCAGTCATAAATTAGTCTTATCGCTTAGCCAAGGTGCCTTCTTCCAAGAATCTCTGGTCTTTGCTGAAAACAAAATAAAACTTTCATCCTTTTTAATTTGTTTTTGAATATTTTGGGTTCTGAATACTGTATAACTTTCCTGCATACAAAACAGCATGATTTGATATATTTAAAAGGTCCTGTCAGATCTGATACTGTTGTTATTGTAAAAGCTTCCAGAGATTTTTTTTTGAAGTTTTATGAAGCTAACTTAAAAGACTGCCAGTAACAAATTAATGAGCTTCATTCATGTAATGCTAGGAAATGAAAAGAAGCTAAAGTATATTTTCATGAGTGTCAAGTACAGTATCCAACTGCACATATGCAATCTCAATGGCTTTGGCAAAATTAGAGAAAAAATATACATGACCAAAGTGACTTGAGTACCAAGTGTGTGGCAAATGCAAGAAAAATGGGCTTTTTGGTATGCAGGGAATATGAAGTCTACAAACAGATGATTGACTAGAGGCTGCAGTTTGGCAACATGCACAGCTTGCTGCCCTGACAAGAGGTTTTCTGACACGTGTCTACTTTATTTTGTAAATTGTTTCAGAAAGAAGAAGGAAGAAAAGCTGAAGCTGCATTTTTCCAGGTATAATAATGAGTTTCTGAAGACACAAAAATGTGAGAGATTATTAAGCTTTCACTGAACTCTGTTGTATAACTTCTTCACACCTGATACTTTTCTTTCCCATTGGAGAAACATGGTCAGATCTTCCTGCAGCCTGACTATGCATCTTTGCCTTCATGACAGTGAAATTATATTGACCTAACCTGCTGAATATCTGATCTATTGTGCACATCTCCATATATGGTGTTGTTTTAGGAACAAGCACCCATAAGTCTGATGTTTCCAACCTGTTTTTTTGACCCTCTCCATATCTACTCCCATTTTCTGGCAGCACATTTCAATATTGAACCAGTAGTGCTGCTGAACTGATGGATCTCACTTTAAAGCAGTATATTCCTGTTGTCCATTTTTGTAAAACTCAGAGTTCTGTTCCACTGCAAAACTCCAGCTCACTTTTACAAGGGTATGGTAGGACACAGACCTTCATAGGGTGAGAATAAGAATAATACCTTAGGATTTTACTCCTCCTATCTTTACATATTTTAATAAATTGATTTTGTGCAGAATAATACTACTTGCGTAAAATGGCAATAAGACTGTGAAGAAAATAGGAATCATTCCCCAGACCTGTTCCAGAGCTTTTTGCATACATCCATGGATAGTGTATTTCACTTTACCAGAGATAACATACAGCCATGACTTAATACAGACAGTGAAATATTCCATGTTGTGAGTTCCAAATCCTGCTGTATAAAGAACAAGGTACAAGGTGACATTCTGTGCAAAATTCTCCTAAGAAAGATATTGCAGGAAAAAAAAAGAGTTTTCAAGGCAGCATTGTGTTGTTTACAGGGTGAAAAAGCAAATTAGATGGACAAAACAGATCCATATCAGTCTAAACCTAAACACTGACACTGAAAATCTCTTAAGTTTGCTGTCAAAATCAGGAAAAGCTGGGGGGTTTTTTGATAACAAATGAAAAACTGAAGATTGGAAACAAAGGGCAAGTGTTTACAAAGACTGAAAGAAAGCTAAATAAATGTCTCTGTTCTCCAGTCAGTCTTATATTGTAAGGAGAAACTGAGCAAAGAGGTGCACAGATTTACCTGCTATGAGATGCCTCCCATGGTAACCTCAGACCGCTGGCCTCAGTTTGTAATGAAGTACAATTTTAGGCCAGGTCCTTGGTAATGCCAGTCCAATGAGTGCAGGAAGGTGGTAAGTTGGTATGAAAATAATGGAAGTACCAACCCATGAGGCTGTGGAACCAGGCTTATGTCTATGCTATGCACTGTTAACTTTCTGAATGGCAGCAATGAAGACAAGGATGTTAGCTGCTGTCATTTTGTTTGAAGAAAAAGAGAAATTAGGAATATTTGCATTGATGGCAAGGTTGTTGGGCTATCATATATATACAGGAGAAAAGAAAACTAGAGATACCTGTGTGACATAGGAAGCTGGGTGTTACCATTTCACAAGAGTATTTCCGTATGTATCTTTGATGGGAAGGGCACTATCTTCCAGGAAGATTAATTAGCATCCTCTGAGGACATTGCCACACCCTGTAGAGAAGTAGGTGATACTTTCTGACAATGTTAGCCTGAGGTTCCTTTTATTTTTTTTTTATTTCAGGAAATTTTTTCAATTCACTTCAAATCTCCTACTGTGATTAATAAATTGCTATCAGTATCAAAGCTAGATGTGCTAAAGTTTTCCCATATAAATGATTATGATACTGCAGTCACAGTAGTATGAAATTTGAGCAGTTAAGTTAATTACAATATTTCTCTTGCCTGTCTCCAGCCTATACCCTGGGAGAAACACAGTGAGAAACGTGTAGTGCCTTGATACTGTGCAAGCATGGTTCAGAAACAGCTAAAACATTGGTGAGTTATCAACACTGGTTTGGTCACAAATCTAAAACACAACACTATATGGCACACTATGAGGAAAATTAACTACATTCCAACCAGACCCGCTACAATGGAAAAAGAAAGGATATGTAGATCTCCAACAAAAATAACAGTGTGGCAAAATAATACTCCAAGTAATTAAAACAGACAAAAAATAATTACAAAAACCCAAAACTATAAAGCATTCCAGGGCAATCAGCCTACATAGTTTGAAACATAGTCCTGTGAAGTTTGGTCTGCTTCTTCCTTCCTCTTGTCTCCTTTGGAGGCTAGATATCTCTCATTTCTGATTTAATTGTTCAGAACATAACAGCGTGATAAAAGTTTTCTAATGGAAATTTCTCACAGCAACACAATCAATCATATTTCCAACTCATTCACTGTCTTGAGCCCCTGAGCCTCAAAGACTTCTTTTCTATGGAGCTTACTTGTTAATTTAGCACTGATCAAAGGCTAAAACATTTATCATGCTTATTAGTGAATAAACCTAGCAGCAGGTATCCCAAGTGAGGAAGCAAATCCTCATTTCCTGTAAGAATGAATTGGAAATTATCCAAAATGCTTGGAAACATTTTTCAGGAGTGACGAATTGTCAAAAAGAAAGCAGCTGCTAGAAGTGGCAGCTCTAGGGTTAGGAGGAATGAATAAAAAAGAAAAAAAAAAAGAAGAAAAGCATCTTGCAAATGTGTCTTCAGACTAGCCCACAGGGATATTCTACAGTTTCATTTACTGTAATTGCCACTGAAATCCTGTATCAGCTGACCTTAGAATCAAGTTATAAGGTAAGTATATAAACTGTTGTGGTTATTAATGTTTAGATAAATGAGAAATTCTTCACATTTGCTCCTCTAGAGCTCTACTCTTTTTTTTAAGTCCTAAAAATGCATGTTGACATGTTGGAGAGGGTTCTCTAAAGCATCATCTCTACAAATCTACAGCAATTTGACCTCAGGAGAAGAAGTAAATCCTGGTGCATGTGGACCTACCTTTTCTAACACATAGCAAAGGGAAACAAGGATTACATTGTGTTCAGGTTCACCACTAAAGGTTTGGATCCAGTTGCAAGTGGGTTAACCTGGCCACAAAAGTTTCTTGGGGAACTGGGAGCTTGATAAACCTGCTGGGCTAAAACTCAAAAGTAAGTAGGGATTTGCTTTATCTGATGAAGGCAATCTCACCAACAGCTTTTGATTTGTCCCACTTGATGCTTACCCGAAGCTGTTATTCCATGTCTTATTCATTGGTCTTCTCTCTCTTGCTTGCTTATTATCACTTCACTTGGACACTTAGTCTGATTTTGCTTCGTCTTCCACCCAAACTCCATCCTATCTTGCTATATTGCCTTCGACTCTATCACATTGAAAGTTGTGGGTTTCTAAACGCATCAGTGGTTTCTCTCTTTGCATTTATCCTTCAGAATTCAGTGCTGTGACTTAGTTAACTACATTATATGCTGTCCAGGAGAGCAAAGAAAGAGGAATGATTGCAATATTTACCTGTAAAGTTTACCAGTACACTGCTGCTTTGTAGCAAAAGTATGATACCGCATGCATACTTTTCCAGCTGCTGTATCTGCCATACTTTGGATTGTTCAACAGAAGGCCAGACTACCCAACAAATTTTACAGAACAAGGCAGATACATGTGTTGTGAAAGAAAGGAAAATTACCTTACAGAGGAACCAGTAGGAGTTCTAGTTTCATGTAGCTGTTTTTGGTAAAGTTTTTGTGTATTGATAATTTTATGTATATTGATTTCGTGTATTTTATAGTAAGTGTGTTATAAATTGTGAAACCAAGAAGCTCAGTACAGTGTACTGGCTGGCACAGACAGAACTATGGCTTTAAACCATTTTTACTAATGGATTATTTTATGGGATTTTTTTTTTAATTTTCTTTTTGCCTAGATTTCCTCTTTGTAATATGAGCCCAGCAGTGTTCTGTGCACCAGCTCACTCATGCAAGATGCTTCAGCCTCTCAATCCCCAGTGAGAGCTTGCCCTGGAGAAATTTTCAGCTTAGAAGTGACAGATATGAAAGATCCTGTCCATGTCGGCCAGCATCCCCAACGGTAGAAACTTGTACTCTTTCAACATACTTTTCTGTGTTAAATCAAGTTATTGGTGAGAATATGGTTATTATTTTCTATGACAAATATTAGAAACTCATAGAAACTAGATTATGTGTATCCCTCCCTCAGAGGACAGGAAACCACTCAGAGCCATGTTTTCTCATATTTATGGTTATTTTACTTTTCTTTTAATAGTCAGTGCCTATTTTCACACCAAATGTGGAAGAGGTAGAGAAAATACAAGAGTTTCAGATTTTGCACTGAATATCATACATAGTCCTGAGCAGCAAGTATGTTCAAGTGTAGGTGAATGCAAAAGCTATGCTATATTAGTTTAAGGGTAGGATTTAAATGGCAAATTCCTCAAATGTCTCCACATTGTCAAAAGTTCATGGGTTTAACTATGAACTTTCAGCTGTTACAAGGATAAGAGTCCTAATTACACAGACAAACATGACAGCTGAAAAAAACATCTGTAAAGACTAATTTAAAGCACATGAAAATTCCTCTTGTTTATAGAGTGGATCTTAACAGCTCTATGTCCTCGTAATGAAGAGAAGTGTGGTTCTAATTTGAAGACATTGCACTTTGTCTTCTATTTTATATTCTCGCAAAGGGAAAACAAGGAGTCACGTGGAACAAAACCAAGTCTCCTACTTCCTCTGCTGTCATCAGAACTCCTCCTTGGTAAGCATTCTCTCAGAAATACAAAACATCTGATTGAAAATATGACAGTTAACAGGTGTTTACTCCAAAAAACCCCAATCCCAAACTTGAGAAATCATGTTTAATGTTCCATTCTTACCTTGTATTTTTATTGTGACCTACATCAGTACAAATTGCTATGTTAGACATTTGCAGCTAACAACAAAAATAAAGTCTGAAAAATATTACTATAAATATTAATTCCACACAATGCTGCATTTTGATTATATTAAAACTGACATAACATTCACTCCCTCTATTTCTTAAAAATCAGATAACTTTGCCGCGAACTAGAGCAGAAATCCTGCAATAAGTTTAATCATTGTTTATTCTTGAGAAGGAATATGAAATCTTGGAGATGACCAATGCGTAGGTAAGGTCAGAACAAGTTCAAATGATTCCTTACTTTTATTGAGTAATTTCTGAGTAAGGAACAGAGGAAGAACAGAGATACTTCGGTACTGTAAGCCAAGTAATTCACATCATACTGCTTTTAAGTTTAGAAAACAAATATACAACACTTCTGACATCGTTACTTAAAATGTATATTGAAATACTATTGCTGTTATGGTCTGCTTATCAGATAAATAAAGGTGTGCAAATATGAATTTTGACAATTTATCAGAACAAAAAATACAAACTTGACAGTAACCACTACTCAGTTGTGAAATAATTTCCCTTGGGAAATGGTGGATAAAAACTCCATCTCTAGGAATATTTACAGTTCTATGACACAAAGCATTGGAAAATATACTGTAGGGAACCATCTTGTGCTGACAGCAGCCTGGTCTAATGTGCCATTCCCTTTCTGTAACTTCTATAATATTTACAAAGAATGTGTTTCAGTTACTCAATCCTAAATTCTCCTTTGGATCTCCCGTAATCTACTATAGAGTTTTGATTACAGCATACTTTTTAATAATCAAGAATATGGACCCTGAAAACAAGGAGTTGTATAGTAACCTGAATGACAAATAATGTAGGCAATGCTAAACTATAACACTATCAAATGTACTAAGCTTCTTTCATGCCTATCAAACATAGTTGCATGTGTATGTGAATGTGGTATGAGTCATCCATACAGCACTCCCCTCCTTTCAGCAAGTACTATGGGCTACCAATTAAAAACGATGTAACATTATACAAGCTATTCCTTGCTTGTGAATTATTGTTGCCAGTATAAGAAGAGAAGTAAGAAAATGCCTTAAAAAATGACCATGCAATTGCCCCCCAAAATAAGTAAATGTTAGTCTTCCAAAGAGATCAAATATACACTTAGTAAAATATGTTTTACTGGGAAAAGTTGTCATTTTTTCCCCACATTTTTGTGCAGTTACTATTTCTTTCCCCAAACTCAGCTTTTTATCTGGTTTTAAAATGGCAATATTTTGTACCTTTGTGTCATTCCTGTGTGTGATTAAAAGGGAAGGGTACAAAAGAGATCCCAGATTAGCCACCAGTACACTTAAATGCGGTCCCACCTAGGGAAGAGCTGAAGGTAGTCGTTCTACATTTCAAATATCTATTGCTTTCTCTCTTAACCCATCCTTAATTTGCTTGACGGACTAATAAATGGGCTGTGACATTGTTTTCATCACCCAGTCTCTTTCTCCCTTTTATTCTGCCCTTGCATTTCTGAGCATTTCTCAGTAATCATTTGATTTTCAACTACTACAGGCCATCACTGGAGAATCAAGATCTGAGCCTTCTCAGAGCTAGGTCCAGATTCCTCGAAAGCCAGTGGCTCCTTCCACTCATGTCGGCTGCAGCTATATCAGGCTCTAAAGAGGAGTCAACTTTTATTGTTACTTACTATTTCATCTATTATTAAAGAAATTGTTTTATGGTGAGCACTTACCTTCCAATGACAAGAAGAATAATTTTAGTAACGGTGACATGGTTTTTGAGGGAAGCCTGTTGTTGTTCAGTTTGGATCAGCACCTGGCAGACACAGATATGACAATGTTTTTTCCACCGTACTGTTTGTAGCTGTTGATTGCAATTACCTGGAGCTTATTAAGGACAAGTATATGTTGTGCAGTAGCAGACGCCTTGTTCAGTATAACAATTTGTCTTGGGAAAACTCATCTAATCAGTGTTCTTTTGGTGGAAGAGGACTGATGATGAAGGAATAATTAGTGCTCTGCAGACCAGTACTTTAGGGCGTTGAGGTCACAGTGTATTGATCTTTGAGATGTGTGTTTGTATGTTGCTCGTCTGCTATTGACAGGGCAAAACAGAAGATGAGTGTAAATTCCACTGGGCTCTGATACTGAACAGGATAAGGGCTGGGGTTTTTGTAGGCATCTCTGGAAAACAATAAACATTCATAGGAAGTGGAAAGTTTAGTGTTTTTGTGAAGCAGATTATATCAATAATAATAGCAAGTGAACCTTTGTAAGCCACAGTCAAGCAATGAGGTAACTGATAGACTGAGTTCCTTTGGCAAAACAAGCAAAATCTTGCAGGTCAAATGTAATTTCCTTAAACACCAGTTGTGTGATTCATGCTGTCACTGCATTGTCATTGGTCACTGGTTTTCACTTCCAATGTTGCTTGCTTGTCCCAAAGGCTGAGATAATATTACCATTCTTTTCTGCAAGAATATGTCAGGCCAAGAATTCAAAAACTCAGCTGAATTTTCTTCCAAGTTATTTAGAGTTCAGTTAGTCATGTTTGTTTTTTTTTTCTCTCTGCTCAATAACATTAGCTAATATCAGAGAAATTGTGCAAACACCTTATGAAAGGAGACTCTTCCTCATTTGACACCATAATTCAGAACACTTTTGCATCATTACAGATTTATTTTCATAAAGACGAGTAAACAAGCAGAAGTCTCTGAGAGTTTTTGTTATGTAGGTAAGATAAAAGTAAACAGATACATAAAGTAGAACATGTTTTGTTTATACGCAGCTGAACATTAACCACTCTTTATTCACATGAGATAACTGACATAGGTGGGAGACCTAATTCATTTGATTCATGGCTTTGCTTTTTACTTAACTGTGTCAACTTAGCAGTACAAAACACAACATGTTGAGTTGTGAAGTTCAGCTGGAAGTTCTAGTAGGAGGTCATGCAGAGATATTTCAGCTGTGCAGATAAAAATAATCTAGACAGAAGAACGTAAGTGTTCTTACAGGAGAATCAATTTAAGGAAAGTCACTAGATAAGTGCCTGGACCTCATTTTTGGATAAGGATGAGGGTGCTAAGCTTAGCACTGCAAGTTAATTAGTGTGCTTGCAAAAAAAGGGACAAAAACTCTCCCTGTTGTTACAGGAAACATCTCAAGTAAAATTTTGATTATGTTATAAAACGCCAGATTCATATTGCAAATCTGTTGAGAGAGATCCAACAATTTGATATTTGAGCAATGAAGTCCTTGTACTCACAGTGACATCTGAGACAAATGTTGTCTCAGACAAGACTTCTGCAATAATATTTCAAGATTATTTTTCTCATTAGAAATTTATGTTTCTTCTTGTTAGGTTTGATCCACCTGTCTCTGATAGCAGTAGGAGTTTCTCTTTTCATGTAAGAGGATGGGCTTTGCATGGTTGCTTTTACTGTGGCTGTGCCAGAAGTCACACACATTCTCACTCCTCAGACTCAAGAGCTTGGTGGTGCACATTAGTGTAGTACCTAAAAAATATATCAGGGGTTTCTGTTTCAAGCACTATGGTATATGTACTTTTTAACATTTCTGTGTCTTCTTTCCTCAGATTCCTTGAGACCTAGTAAATATATTTTCTCATTCTGGCGTTTGCCCTGTTACAATGAATTTATGCCATTCCTGTTTGCATCTGTCCCATGAAACCTTTTCTTATGTAGAGGTGTGAATTATCCACGGTCAAAGTTGAATAGGTTGAAATTCAGAGTTAGTGAATTTTAGAGATCAAAAATAGACAATTATTAGCAGAAAAAAACAGAATCAACATTACAAAGGAATCTTTACTTGAAATAGCTGAGACTTAGTTTGTGTAAAGTCTGTGCCAATGCTGAGGGACTCTTTTAAGCACTGTTAAGTAAAACAGAATTATAGTTGAAGAATGTCTTGAGGCAAAGAATTAATGAAAAAACTACCCTGTTGTGAAACCCAGCAAATTAAGACCTATAAAATGGATATTATATTTAGAAGCGTTAAAGCCGGTTTGAGTTTTTAGATTTCAGGAGGGGAAGTACAATGTACTCAATAGGGTACATCTGTTACCAGTTAACTCAAAATACTCAACACATTGCTGACCTTGAAAAATGTCCAAGGGAAAAAAAAAATAAAAATATAGTGGGAAGGTAAGTGAAAGTTCTGACCTCAAAACAGTTAAATGAAAGTTAATCTGTTGACTGATAGGGTTTTCAGTGTCCTAGAGCCTTTTGCTTCCTACATGATTTCAGAAAACGTAAAGATGTTATTGCTTGGAGAGATGACACATTCTAATGAGAATGACTGTTAAACAAGCACTTTCAAAACCAGTCAAAATTGACAACACTTAATGCTTGAATTACTTTTTTTATTTACTTACTCATTCAAGTATTATTGTCTGTATGTTCAGCACTTCAGTAAGGAAGTTGTGTCCATTTCATATTTCTTCATTTAGGCAGAAGAAAGGGAGAGACATCTGGCCAAGCTCCTCTAATTTGGTGCTCAGGTAGAGCAGGGTCAGTGAGTGGTTAGTGGCATGCAACATTCAGCAAATGTCATAAGCAATTAGAGGGAGAGGACAAAAAGACTCTGGAAGAAGGAGGGGGAATTGACTGTGCATATCTGCAGCCAACAGCTCTGGAAAAAAACATGCACACCTTCCTTCAATTACAGTGTTGGAAAAGAATCTTGAATGCAAGACTGTTGTCCTTATGGATGTATTCTGGTATTAGCAGAAGGCTGCATTAGGAAAAAAAAATTCCTATCAGTTACATTCAGCTGCCTAGGATATAGTGAACAGAATGCAGATTTAAAATTTTATGCAAAAAAAAGGGAAGGTGATCAATATGCACTCCAACAGCAACAATCTTTGTACACATACAGTGCAGATGGGCACTGATGAATGGATATTGAGCCAACGTGAGTTGCCATACTTCCATGTAAGTGACTGGTGATAAACAGGGAAGTCACTTACTGATATCAATGAGAGTCTGTCCTACTGTCCAGCAATACATACACACTACACTAGGTTAGGCATGCTTGAATGAATATGGCCAAATGTTCCTACGTGTATGAAGTACATACCTGGAGGTATGAGACATGAGGATTAATTGTAATCACATGTACTGTGGTGCATAATGAAAACCAGAAAACATTTAAATATGGTGAAACATATCAATTGCATTTATATTGCTTACCTTGAGCACTTAAGTATCACTAGAGTCAAGTCAAAAAAAGATAAACGGAACAAGTTTTATGTTAAGTTCTTGGAAGGCAACC
This sequence comes from Cariama cristata, assembly GCF_000690535.1. Taxonomy (NCBI): domain Eukaryota; kingdom Metazoa; phylum Chordata; class Aves; order Cariamiformes; family Cariamidae; genus Cariama; species Cariama cristata. Next base: position 4,493 of record NW_009637595.1, on the reverse strand, counting down.
AGGACAGAGTAAGCTATGTTTTCTTTTTATACAGTTTAGTCTGAAGTAAGACCCTAGCATGCACTACGACATTAAAGAGTCTTTGGCAGGTTTACATCCCTTTTGAAAAAATGCTGACAGCTAGATATCACAGAGTTGTTGCTTTCATATGCAAATCTGAGCTTTTGCGCCTGGTTCCCATCAACAATTCAGAAAATAAATTGCAGACTTTTTTAATTAAAATGTTTTAACAATAAAACCTGAGAAAAGCAATCTTAAAGTCTCTTTGATGTAACAGAAGATAAAATACAATGACAGTTTTGCTAATGTATGTGAAAGATGCCATTTTTTTCTTTTTCCAATAATTGAGTTTAATGTCAAATCACAGATCAGTTCATTATCAGTCAGGGCTAGAGGCAACATCACCCACTTGAGTGTATTTCGAATTGAGGTGTAAATCTGAGATTGGGTTGAATGGTCATGTTTTTCAGATAGTCTTGGGCAGTAAATCAGACATTTCACTTAGAAACAGATTTATTTGAATAGTGTAACAAGCAGACATTGATAAATAAACTTTTCTTTGTCAGGAGGAATAATTGCTGGCAACCTAAGTTTTAACACGAGACAGGAGCTTGATCACTGAGCTAATTTATTTAATCAAGGAAAGTTCCTGAGACAAAACTACTGAATTTTTAACATATGAACTTCAGAAAAGGTTAGAGGGATGCATAAAACTTAAGGTATCTGAAGTGAAGTGGGCAGCAGACCTAGAAAGAATCTTGGCATAGGATAGTGGCTTATGAATTTTATGTGTTAGCTTAATATATCAAAAATCAAAATTAGCTTCTGATCCACAAATGCTATTTTTCACCAGGCAAAGGGTTGATAGGTCAGTAAATTCTGAGAAAAGGGAAGCTGCCTGACAAGAAATAATTGTCTTGTATCCTTGTACAAAGAGTATGTATGAGCAGGGCTGGTGTTGTATACATTTAGTTATAGTTCCTTCCAGCAAAATGTAAGATATAAAGTTAACTCAAGGGATTTTACTGCCTGTGACAAATTGAGACTATATAACCTCCTCAGTCTTCAGTTACTCAGCATTTTGATACCTCTACTATTTTCAGATGCCTCCTAGATTATGACAAGGAATCACAATAAAACTGGATGATTTTATCACATGAACAGTAACCAAAATGTCTTCCCCTACTCTCTGTGAATTTACAAACACAAATTCGTTACACAAAACACAACTGAGATGCAACAGGTCTGAGTGAAGTGTCATTCATTCCAGTATGTGAGCATTTTCTGAGACAATCAGTCAAGACAAGGAGAGAAAATATTTGAAGTGACCAGAGGAGCAGACACACATGTACCAAAAAAAGTCTTAAAATGTGATCTCTATAAACCAAGTGAAATGTCTGCTACCCTTTGCTCATGCACTCCATGGTGAATGAAAGAGGCAAAATAGGAACATAGGAAGAAGAAGAGGATTCTTTTTTGTGTAGATATGAACTCCACAGAGGACTTGTACACAGCCTTCACCAGGGTCCTGTCTGAACAATTAACCATCAGTTGCCTTCATTCATATCTGTTGCACTTCCCAAAGCTGGTGGTAGCAGCTGCTCTCGACAGCAGATTCAGCCAAGGTGAGGAGCAGTGGTATTCACTCCACCATCTTTGCTGTACTGGTACAAACTCTACCAGAGGACAGCAATGTTGACCTGCAGGGCCAGAACAAATATCTGGAGGTCACCTGCATTTCCTTCAGTGCATAAGCTAAAGTTCTGCACTCCCTCTAATTCCTCACCAAAAGTTTTTTTCTGAACTGTTCTAAGATGAAGACATTGAGAGAGTAATCGGCCTTCTAAATTCCTATTTTTTTTACTGTCTGTTCAGTTGCTCATACTTTGTACAAAGTGCTTTTGTCAGAGAAATTCACAACAAACCGCTGGCAGTATCCAGAATTCTTAATGGAGAGAGACATCTAATAAATTCCAGTCCCATGACGAAAAATTGCATCAAAATTTGGGTATGAGGGTAGCATAGGATGAGATGATCAAAGCTATTGCTTGAGAGATCATGGCTGAATGCATCAGTAGAATTACAACTAATACTCGATTCAAAATAAAGAGCATAGTGAACACTCTTGTCACACAATCACCTAGAGAGCTACACATTAGAGAAATAAAAGTTAAGCAATTAAAAACCTGTTTGTTGCCTTAGGCATGTTTCAGTTCATTGTTCATCAGCTCCATTGCTCTGTCTGTTCCACTTAATGGTTCAGTTGGCTGAATTTTGGACCAAAAAAGAAATAAATATGCTGCACAAAAGACAAAACTATTATGTTTTCTCAAAACATGCAGGCTGCAAGTTAGATGCCCTAAAGTGACAGCTACCAACGTACAGTCTTATTTAGCATATGGAGACATAGAGAATCAGGGAAACCTTTTATATCTAGTATTCTGGTCACATTTGCTTTAGAATATGGCTCTAAAAATCTCAAAGGCAAATGGAGAGTACAGCAGATCTTATTAGCAGTTAAATTTTAGGTCTGGGCCTTTTCTCACACAGGTTTTAATAAAGATACTCTTTATTGTTAGACACATGAGAGAGCAATAAAGGTCTATGTGTTTAACTTCTGTCCATTTTACAGACGAGCTACTCCATGGAATCAGACAAAATATCCCTCTGGCACAATATCCTACCTCTGATAATGGCCAGTGGTAGACACCTACAAAAGAAACAAGTTCATGTCTAGCTAATCTTTGCCCTGATATACCCCATCTTTAATTCATCAGCAGTTTGGAGACTGGCTTCCTGATCTTACGTGGCTGGCCTCTTACATGACCTTGATGGAGTTATTCTCCCTGGAGTTGTCCAGCCTTATTCTTCTCTCATCACAAATGTGTTTTCCTTTCAACATTTCCGATAGTCCAGGTAAAACAGGAAACGAGTTTACATTCTGCTGGTAAAGCTTATGATGTTTTCCTTATTTTGACTTATTAAAGTCACCAGTCAGTAGATGTCTACCACCAAATTCAATTGAAAATGAGATCAAAAGTGGGTTCCCAAACTTTATGAAGTTCAAGAAAATTCATTTATCTACTTTTGTTTAGAAGCATGTACTCCACCTTTACTATGCCTCTGACCATCTCATTGATCCTATAAGAGTCAATGTACTGTGGTAGGATTTGAATCACCCAGGATTTCCAGTCTGAGTAGACATAGAACTATTATAAATCTTAAGTTAAAATCCATTCTCAGGAGACATATGACTCTAGTTTGCAGGTCAAAGAGAACTGATTCGAAACCAAAATTTTAGCAGTTTTCCACAAAGATCAACTGAAAATGTATTTTTCCTTTTCATTGCTCTGCTTTACTGTTCCTTTCCTCTGCTAAATGAATGTCATAGCATTTAGTTCTGTTGTTCTGAGAGAAAAAGATATTTATTGCTTAATTTGAAAATGCAAAGGCTAGCTAATGGAATAGATGATTCTGTAAGGCTGTTTTGTTTTGTTTTGTTTTGATGTAATTAATGCAGTTCCTGTGCAGTCTAATGAAACAAATATAGAATTTCGATGTTCAAAAATTGTTACGGGGATATTCAGACATCTGCATACCTACATCAGTGCAATAAACCAGTAAAATAAAATTTCTGTCCTACTATACCAATAGAGCAAGTTTCTGGAACATTATTAACTCTGATGCAGAGTTCCTTTTATCTGAAAGATGATTTACAGATGCCTGAGGAGACAAGTTCACTTTCCAAGCACTTGCAAAGAGAAGATTAGAATGGGTATGAAAGAGGATGTTGTAGGGGAAATTAATGGGAAAAAATTCAGCCTCAGACAGAATTAATTCAACTGGAAATGTTATTAGGAATAACAGCTCCTTGCCTTAGTAAAGAAACACACTATTTCATTCCTAGCTAGTGCCTATGAAGACAGTGGAATCAAACTTGCCTTCCTTAATCACACACCATGCTCTTTCTCAGCCAGTTTGTACCTTCTGGGGGACAGCCACAATGTGATAATCCCCATAAAAGCAAACCAAATGAGATGCTTTTTCTTTCATCATTTTTGAGAGTTGTATGGAGTATGTCTCTGATGAGCAGCTGGCAATCAGGATGAAGAACTTGCCTTATAGCAAGTTGCTGCATGCTGCAGAGTCCTATTTAAAGTCTTGCAGCCCTGGTGATGCTGAGCTTATTCATTTCAGTATTTCAGACGGTGGACATTCCAAAATTATGTCCTGAGCATGTTTAGTCTTACAGCTGAAGTGTGACCATTCTATTCCCTTAAAGGGTAAGAAAATGTCATATTGATGTATGTAAAAGGCACATATAGGTATGTGCAGCTCATGGCCTGGACAGGAATACCCTTTGCTGGGTAAAAAACTGGCTGGCCAGCTGTGCCCAGAGAGTGGTGGTGAATAGAGCTTAATCCAGTTGGCCACCCGTCACCAGTGGTATTCCCCAGGGCTCAATGTTGGGCCCAGTTCTGTTTAACATCTTC
>NW_009637594.1:0-293 GCF_000690535.1 Cariama cristata | reverse complement strand
CCTCCCTGGCACCATTGGTTTGGGAGCAATCCCTGGACGTTTCCATTTTCGTCCTGGGCTCTTCCAGGAATGGCAGATCGCATGGGTGAGGCTATCTGCGTTGCCAAAGCCTAGAGTGCCAGTGTTGTTGTGGCTGCGGAAGGGCTGGCCAGAGAAGCTCTAGCCTAGCAATTACTTATTTTCCTGGCATCATTGTTTTGCGACCTATCCATCGACGTTTCTATTTTTAGATGTGAGCTTTTCCAGGAATGGAAAATCGCGAGATTGTGGTTATCTGCCTCTCGAAGCACAGG
>NW_009637593.1:98513-112786 GCF_000690535.1 Cariama cristata | reverse complement strand
TGTCCCCGCCCTGGGGCGATGCCACCGCTCCTCCACACCCCGGCTACGACTGCATAGCGCGTTTCTCCCACCCGCGGGGTTCCGCGCCGTGGGCGAGAGGCCTCGGTGAAGGGGAGGCCGTGAGCCAGGCCGTGAGGGAAGGCCCGCATACGGCGGCGCCTGCAGAGAGTCCTCCCGGGGAGCGGAGCTTGGGGTCCGGACCTGTGGGTGTCAGTCCTGCAGTTCCCTCTCGCCAGAGCTTCGTAACCCACCGCCCGCCGCCTCCTGTCAGTTACAGCCATGTCGTGGCTGAAAGTCACTGCCGACTTGCTGGTGGTGGAAAGCGAGTTGCTGATTTCAGTCAGTTTGACAGCACACCTGTGAATCATCACACAAAGCCTTGCTTTAGCTGATCCCTTTACCAGGAGTGTTGAGGGCTGAGCTATGTGCGGCTTGAATGGTCACCTCCATCCAAGTGTCCTCAAGTCATGGTTGAACCTTCATGGCCCTGACAGGGACAGGCTTCCCTTGACTGTCGCAGCTCTGCCTAAGGAGGCCACGCTCACCTCAGCTGTACGTTATATTTGCTCTGTTTATAACGGACTGATAAATAATTTTAACCTAAATAATATGCAGCTTTTATTTTCACTTTTGAACAGTTGATATGTAGGAAAGCACCTAACAAGATGAGGTTCTGGCATCAAAGAGTAGAGGCTGTACGTGTCAACTGTGTGGAAAAGAAAGCGGGTACTTGGAGAATACAGGACACGAATGCAGAGGAGCAGTTTGAAAGATGATGGTGGGGTACTTCTCTTAGGAGAGGAGAGGCGTAAGCCAAGAGTGGAAAAGGTTGGAAAGAGAGCTATAAGGGATGGCCTGGTAGGGCCAGAGGTAGGGTGGACAGGGAGCGAGATCACTGAACCTGGATTCAGAGGTAGTCATAAAAAATTTACTATGTTCCCATAATTTATGCAGGACAATTCTTAGTATTTTTTTGTAATAATACTTTTAATGTTGAAAGAAATCAAGAAGGTGAGCAGACAGTCTGTGTTATTAGGGAGAGCAGTAAATTAAGTACAACAAAAAAGGACAGCCCTGTGAACAGAAAATAAGTAGTCTGATTTTTAGCTTACTGAACTGAAAGTAATGGTGGGATATCCAGAAAGAAGTGGAAGAGATACAGAGATAGGTAGGAAAAGGTGAGATCAGGAATCAATAAAATAAATCTGCTGTATAATCTTGAGAAGGGTTAAGTTGCCGCCATAACTAGCATGGATGAAAGAGAAAACACAGGAAAATATGAGTGCTGCTGATGTGTACCGGGAGGAGAAAGACAGTTACCAGAGGAAAAAGCAGGGAGTCTGTCAGAATGAGAGTAAGAGACTTGCTTTGGACAGAAATGAAGGTCATATGTTATAAAGACTGATAGAGGAAAAGGAATCTGGCAAGGCGACCTCTTGGTATGGCCAAGAGGTGATCTTTTCAGGTAGAGTTTGTGGAAGTTTGTGTAGTTGGGGTGGGGGGGAGAAAGGTTTAAAATGTGGAACAATTAGCCTGAAATTAGCTTTTGTGGAGTCTGGCAGTTAGGTATTAAAAGCAGGTCCTAGTTGTGTGTCTATATACGTATATATATTTATTTATGCCAAGGCTGTCCCTGAGCATCCGGGGGGCGGTTCCATGTCAGCTTCTCTGCCTCAAAGCAGCAAGGCAGCAGTTCTGTGATGGGGGTTGTCCTCTGTGTGTGTCTTGTACTGTAGCTGTTCTGGCTCACCCAGTGAATTTAGGTTCCTGTTAGAGGCTTATTCCTACAGGGAGCAATATATGCAGCAGATGTTTGCAGTGACACAAAACAGCCTTTCAAAAGAGGCCGCATTTTTTCAGTCAACCCAAATATGCTCCTATGTAAGAATGGCAAAGCAAACCAACTGAAGATGTGTACGGGCTTGTAACATGAATTTCTAGTACATATATGTATTCTTTTTTAGTGTGGGACAACTGGTTCTTACTATGGTGTCCAGGTGTGTCTGCTGCACCATAGTCCTGCTCTTTGCAGAGGTTTTGATTCTGGATTGCGGGTGGCTTGTATTTTGCCACTGGCCTTTTACTGCATCTCTGATGGGGTAATTCTACTTGGCTGTTGACAGGCATTGGTAGCACTTAATGTGCACCTGGCTACATGACTCCTACTCCCCTATCGTAGGGGAGAGACAAGTTTTCTCACTTCATGTGATAACAGTGATACGGACAGTTGATCTAAGTTGTACATACTGATCATTAAGATAGTATAGAAACTCCACAAATGTAAATGCATTTGTACTTTATCGCATTTTTAACTAGGAAATAAGAGCAAGTCTTAATAACCAGGAAACAGTGATAAGTTATTCATGCAGCCATTTTAAGTGTGTTTGCTTCAGAGTAGCAGTTGGACAGAGGCAGACAAATAAATACAAACTAAAAGTGCTCTTTTGTGGATTTGTTTTGCAGATGTTTTCATGTCATTGATACTTTTTTATTTAATGCTGCCATTAACTACACACTGTAAAGTGGAGCCAGCATTTGGAAAATGCAATTTTTTTCCTCAAGGAAAGGAATGAGAAAAGATATTTCAGTGGGAGACTGCAAGAGTGTTAATACTGCACTTAGCTGTGACTCAGTCTGCAGATCCTGGCCTTACAGACAGGTACGTTTTGATAGAGCTTTGCACTTGTACTCCAGTGTCATTTCTTGTTTCAGCTCACTGGGAGTAGCTGCAGGCTCCTGGTGAAAGGGGCTGCACTTCTTGTTTCTGTTCCCATTCTGCTTATTTGTTTGCCTTGCCTGTCCCTTTGCATAAAATCTAGTGACGGTGTGGCTGCAGGAGGGAGAAGGATTGGTACAAGCAAGCTGATCTGATGGAAAACTAGCCTCCCCAAAATTAAACAGAAATACAGTTCTCTGTCACGCAGGGGAACTCATCTGATTCATATAGCAATTGCACGGTGTCCATGTCCAATGCAGAGGATGGGCTGGAGATCTACTGGTGCTTATGGGAAGAAAATGCGGGAATAGAACCATCCCTTTGGTGTTAGTCTACAAGTACTGGATTGATTATACTAGGAAGACTTTTGTCAGTCTTAAGGCAACTGAATACATAAGAGAGGTCAGTATGAATTCATCCATGCTTAGTAGTGCACACACATTACACAGCTGTTGGTGTCTGCATTAAAGACCTTATGGAAATAAGATTGAGGCAGAATTTGCTTTTGGTTTGTATGTTACTGTGTATAAAAAGAAAGCCAAGCAATTTGAGAAGTTATCTACAAAACCAACAGTCCAATGGGTGATTAGTTTGCTTTTTTTAATACACTACATCTGTTTGTACTACTCAGGTGGTACTAAATAGAAAAAGTACAGGCATAACCACCTGTTACAAAAGTCTCGTGGTCTGTATCAAGGAGAAATCTTTACTAATGTAAGACTGAGTGAGGAAGTGGAGCTGAATCGCATCATTCAGCTGTATGTGTGCCAGAATCCAGGCCTTCAGCTATAGAACTAAAAACTGCTGAACAGCTTTTCCCCCTGTCCCTTCATAAGATCCGTTGCATCACACACAGAGTGTTAAAGCTATGTGCTTTAGGTTATTCTGAAGCAGCACAGTACTGTAGCTGTCACCAGCATCTTGTCAAGAAATCCTTTTCTGTGTGCTCTTATGTTTGTCATTTAAATTACTTATTTTTAAATTACATCTGAATCAATATTTCAGATTATTTAGGAGGGAAGTGTCATGATTGGGGAGAGGCCTGATGCAGTGACCTTGCTCACACTGAGGTTTTCTTCTTCAGGAGAACAGAAGTGCTGATAACGTGTAGTTCATGATGCTCCCTCTAAGAGCAAGGGTGGTGGAATTGCTCAACTTTGATGCTTTTGAGTTCTATAAAAAGTATCTCTGTGGTAACTGCTTAAATTCTGTAAATACTTGTTGCTCCAAAGCATGCCTTCCTGTATATCTTGTGTGATTTTTATGTTTTTTCCCTTCTTATAGCAATACACTAACAATGGTTTTGTTGTATACGAGGAGGTAACATTTCACAACAAAACCAGCTGTACGTAGTCCTTAGATTCCTAATTCTCTCTTCTCCTTCAAATGTTTGACTCATTTAACATGCTTTGAATTATGGCTGTTCCCTTAGGTTTTTTTTTTAATGTGTGTTGTGTGGAGTTTTTTTCTTTTCTTTTTTTTTTTTTTTTAACTGTGGTCCCACTTCTTTGCATGCTTTAAAATAGTTCTGTATAATTTCTGTAATTCATTTTGGTCAATGAGAGAAGCTTGCGTTTCAGCTGCCTTGCTGCAAATGCTAACTTCTCTAAAGCAGAAGTACACTCTTTTCCCTATTTATTTCTATTTAATTGTGGGACTTTCTGACTCTACGCTGAACAACTCCTCCTTTCTTGCCAAAGCTGGGATCATCACAGTAAGAGTTGGTGAACAGTTTTGGGTTGGGTTTTTGTTTATGTGGGGTTTTTTTGTTTTGTTAATTTGTTTTTGGCCCAGTGTTTATTAAATAACTGTGTTTCTTTGGTGCTGAAAAGTGTAGTAAAGAGGGATATGGCCTGTATCCATTATTCTAATGTAAGTTTTGGTGCTGTGATAATTCTGAGTAGCTGTATGATTTCTGCTGGCATGCTCTACTGTCTGTGAAGAAAATCATGAGTGTTTGAAGTCCAGAAGACAAGCTGAAAGTTTGGTCCTTCCCCATTAAAAAGAAATTAATAAGTGGAAAATGAATTAAATATTACTTTCCTTTTCCTGATGATAACCCTGGCTCCTTTTAAAAATAACTTTTTAATTAATTTTCTTTGGAACTTGTGACAGGGCTCTTTCATGGACATTCTTAATGCTACTTTGATTTTCTTCTTGTACGGTATTATAGCTTTTTTTTTTTTTTTCCCCCTAGCTCTGTATTACCTGTTTGCCCTTCAGGCTGCTCAGATTATAAAATGAGATTTCTCTGCTTCTGGCCACTGATCTACAGTCTCTTTTCTGTCCTCTAATCTGCTGTTCTTTAGTACTTTGATTCCTCATGTTCTTGGGTGGCCTTTCTTATCCCTCTCTTTTGGATTTAGTGTTTTCTCTAGCTTTTCTGAGGCCGCTTTCTCCATGTTCATTGTCTGTTTGGCATCAGCATGATCTGTAGCTTCGCTCTTTCGTCCTTTCATCCTTCACAAGATCTCTGCTGCATATGGTGGCCACCTTTCTTTAAAACTGCTTTAGCAAAAGCTTTTTCAAAAACTTATGCAATCCACCATCTACCTTCTTGCCTGTTCTTATCTTCACTGTTCCCTCCCCACTATGCTCCTAGTTTGAGATCTGTCAACTCTGCATGATTAAATCAGTGTAAATAGGCTTGGCAAACAGTTTTGGGTTCTTATATGTTGGCTCTGCCTGGGTCCTCAGGTTTTTTTTCCCCTCCCTCCCTCTGCTAGAAAACCTGCTCTTTTTTTCTCTCTCGGCACCATCTCTTGAGCACTGTCTCTTTCTCTGCTTTTTCTGCCTTTGTCTGTTGTCTCCAGGGCCTCCACTGTCACATCATACAGTTCTTCCATCATATCTGGCATTTCTGACCTGATCTTTCTCTCCAGCTTGCCTGCATTTTCTCATTAGTTACAGGCGTCCCCTACTGATTCTGTCAGACTTTTTTTTTTTTTTAAGGTATTTCCTGCAGCTTTTCTAATATTTTTTTCCCTGTGACTTTTAAAATTGTCCTCTGACAACTAAAGTGAACTGATGGGGGTTTTGTGTTAGCTTGCTTGCTTTCTTCCTTTTTTGTTTTGCATATTGACTTCCTGGAGCCATTCTGAAAAATCTTCAGACCGTCCCATTTGTAGTGCTTAACACCAGTACCGTCTGTATTTCTAAAACTACTGAGGAAGGTTGAGGTTGCGTGTTAGCCTGCCTTTTTAATTTGACAGTTAACATGTTAAAGCTATATAATGGCAATCATCATGCAATTTTTAGGTCTTTTAATATGGTTTGTTCCAAGTACGCTTCACTAACAGTTTACGCTGTCAGCGTGTTGCCTTGAGCTTCCAGTTGCACAGCTTTAGCAATCTTCACCTACTGACATTCTCTTTCCTAAGGCCAAGTTGCCCAGGAGATTTTTCTCATGTGACACAATCTTCTGTAAACTAGAGCGCTGAAATCTCTTTGCAAAATTAGTTCATCAGGCTTTAGTACTGGGTGACCTCACTGTGAAACAGCCTCTAAAATATATTTTATGTGTCCAGATTGTCTAGGTAATTCCATTAGTATCATTCTCATGGTAGCTGAGCAGGTAGATTGTCTTATTATCACAGTGTCTGAATTAAATTCAGGCTAATTTAGTAGATGGTAAACTCTGCTGGTGATATGAGTTCCGTGTAACTATTCATTGCCATAAACTTCTCTCCATTTTTAATGTGAACTTTTTTTAGAGAAATACGATTATCTTTCTCCTTGTTAATACCTTTGTTTTTTAAGTAATACACACAAAATAAGTGCAAATTGAGGTGATGGATTTGATATACTATCGTAAAAGTAGGAGAGCTGTCTCTTTTTTTTTGTTAAAAAAATTCTTTGAGTTAATGTTTTACTCTTCTGATATTGCCATCTGTATTGGGACAGTTAAGATTAGTTAAGTTTCACAGGGATGAGCATGGTAGAAATTCCTGAATAGTTAGACTGAGCAATTAACTGTTTTTCATGACCATGGAAAAACAAAGCAGTCAATATTTGTATTGTTTTATCAAGCAGTCTTTCAAAATATGCAGGACTTCTGTTTCCTGAAATCAAGTGGACTATAACAAACTAAAAATATTATTTTGGGTTCTAAACTAGGCAAAAGAGCAACCTTGGATGGGGGAGATTGGGATAATTACAACACTTTTGATATTAATTTTTTTTTTTTTTTAACTTGAGATGTTGACTATATCAAGGTGAAAAGGGATCTAGGTTGTGTTGTTGGTCATGCCCTAAGAATGCCTTGTGACTGTGGATTTATTTGCCGCCTGCCACTTCCAGGCATGTCATTTAAACAGCACAAGTCCGGAAACCTAATTTCTAATTTTTCTGTCAAGCTGTGACTTTTACCAGTAACCACTGTGTTTTGCTTTTGTTGGTTACGTTGCCTTCAGAACTGCCTTCATCATTTCATACAAAGCAACAGCATTGAAGTACGTTTTATTTTTGCAAGCCTTATTTGTTGCTTCTGAAGTCTTTCATAAAGTTTGTTAATGCCGGAGCTTCCTGATTAAAAGATCTTATGATGTTACCAGGAAGTTGTCACATCATCTCCACCCTCCCAGCAACCACAAGCTCTTGGAAACAGCTGTAGCAGGTAGACTGTTTCCACCAAAATGTTTGAAGTTTAGCAATTATGTGCTGTGGAATACAGGATCTTAGTATGGTGACTTTAATATATAGGCTTAGCTAATGAGTTTTTAGAACAATATTTACTTTAAGGGGAAAAAAACACTTGAATCTGGGGAAACGAGAGGGTTGTTTTACCAAATCATAAAAATCAGCCTCCCTCCCTGACCGGTACAGCTGTTCAGCACTTCTGGAGCAACAAGCAGCAACTTCCTTGGATTGTGAGACTGCTGTGAAATGCAGATCGAATCGCTGGGGGTGGGCACCTCCTTCTGTGAAGGCACAGGCTTGCATTAAGAGTAGAGAAAACTTGTGCTGCCTCAACGTCAGATCCAGGAAGGACTGCACCAAGAAGGAGGTGTGCTGTTGCCTTTTGTGCTCTCTATAGGACATCCGCTTTTCCAGGATGGTGTAAAAGGTTACAGGGAAGCTGTTCAATTTTAGTCCTAGGGTCCCAGGGATGAAAATGAGCATGCTGTTAGCATGCCAGCTGCAGCTGCCATCTCATCTGCTAACTGGATCAGACACTATCCTCACAATTGTGATTAAAAAGTATTATCACCTAACTTTATGTAGCGATCTCAGTACTTTGTAGTTGTTCAGAGCAGTGATTCTAGTTGGCATTGTTCATGTGACAAAGAATTTGACAATGGAACAATGAATTCTGAAATCTCTCATAGCATCTAGTTTGCTATACCTTTATTGTTTCCCTTTACTCCAATCCGATTAATGCACAAACCCTGAACGGTATGAGTCTGCTATTAGGTTGGTTGGTTTATTTATTTTTTTTTAATTTTTTTTTTTTTTTGGGGGGGGGGGTTGGTGTGGGGTTTCTTTTTTTCTGAGCAGAATTTCTGTTCTCTGCCTTCTGTTGAAAACTATATAGCAATTCCTGTGGGAATCTGTTTCCTGATTCTTATTTGAAATCCAGTATCCTTCCTGATGTAGCTGCGCAGGTAGTGTGAAAGTCTTCCATCATGATAGTGCTTATTTGATAAAAGTTACTTGGCTCAGTTAGTGTAACAAAAAACTAGTTAATTCTGTAAACCAAGACATCACTGATTGAGGGAGTCTGACTGATACCATAATTTGTTGTAGTCCACTGCGAAGACCTTAAAGATGGTGCTGTAGTTGCAGGTGACAAGAGGGAGGTTTCTTGCTTGTGCTGAGGAGGCAAAATCTCCTCTGAATCCCACTAGTTAGGGTAGCTGTGCCTTATGTTCTTTCTCCTAAGACAGCTGAGTTTTTGTAGTGTATGTCACTGCTTGAAGGGTTGAGTTGGAATGCCTTTTCTGTTTTATACACCATGTAAATTTTCCTTTGAAATACGGCACACTGTATTGCTTACTAAATTCTTCAAGGGGAGACTTCTTGATCCTGTTGTGAAAAGAGAAGGCTTTTACATGTAGCACTGGCAAGTAAGTATGAGGTGAAAATAAGACAGTCTTCTTGGTGTTCTTTTGTGAGGGGAGAGTATATTCAACTAATAACTTGTTCACTAATTGCATGTATTAATTTCTCAGAAGTTGCTGTCTATTGCACATATACTCATTGCTTTCACAAGCAGTATATTTTTTTAATATAGAATTATTTCAATTCACTTACCAAAAGAAATAAAAAGAGGAAATACATGGTTTAACTGTCTATTGTCACATGCAAAATCCTTGATTTGTTAAAAGAACTGTGTAGAGAGGAAGTATTTTATCTTAATCTCACCGAGTTCTGTTAAGCAGCAAAGAACCACCACTTTTCTGGTGTAGAAATCCACAGATCTGGCTCTGTGGTGGGTATCTCCTGTGGAGATCTTGCTCAAGGTTGGAAAAGCTCACACACTGAATCAGTAGGACCCAATTATTAGCTCTTTTCCCCCCACCATACCAATGTGTGTGCACCATTGCAGCTGCAATCACTACTCATACACACGCTCCTGGCTGAGAGGAGTGCTGGAGCTTTTTCATTTAGAGAGCTCCATTACTTGTGGGGATTGTGTTTTGTGTTTAAAAACTTACCAGCTTTCACTGTAATCTATGACTGTAGAACACACAGCTGTTACTGCGTTTTCAAACAAGGTATTTTCAGCAATAATTGTTGCTTTAGCAAGTATTCAAACCTTCCTGAAACCCCCCAAACAAATAAAACCCTTCTTTCCCCAGGCTAAACACAAACAATGTGGGCATAGCCAGTTATTCATAAGTAGTCTAGTTCCTTTTCCATTTTACACAGTCATTTAACAGTACAGGCTCGAGTATTTCTATAAATTGGTTTCTAGGCCATACTGGGTACTTTTTTTTGGAGAAAAGTACCCATCTAGCGCCAGCATTCTCCTGCTCTTCCCCTTGCTGGATGTTTGTAAATCTGGCAGCAGGACCTCATCCTATATGTGCAATGTTTGCTGATCTGGATTTGTATAATCTTGATTGGAGCTAAATTTTTTTAGAGTTTTCGGGGGTTGTTCTGGTGGTATTTTGCTTTTTTTGTGTGTGGTTACCCTGAGATATTGAGGCCACTCTGGTTTTGTCAAATATAATTTTTTTTTTAAATTCTACTTCAGGTGAATAGGATTCTACTACATGCGCTAGACATTACGTTAAAATATATCTAGCAATGTTTTCACATCTTTAAGCATGTAACAAGTGAACTGAAATAGATTAATAATCCAAGTAGACAAAAATAAGAAAAAAGCTTTGCTTGTATCTCCTGTTACGCAGTAAAAAATAACTTGGAATACAGTATGTTACTTGGTGGCAAACAACACTTCTTTTTTGTCTTTAACAGCTCTCAGAAATATTGCATGTAGTTCAGCAATGTTGCTGTTACCAAAACCTCCGTGGTTCTGGGCATAGGGTGGGGTCTGTCACACAATGCCTGTTCAATGGAGTTTATTACTCAGAAGATCAGAGAGTGCCTTGTGATTATGGTAATGGACTATCATTTGGGCCATTTGGCTTGTTTCTGTTGCAGTCTTTCAACAAGACCTTAAATGAGACAGTTAACCTTTCTTTCTCAAGCTTTTTACAAGCATTTACAGTAGTTTTGGGTATGAACAAGCCTTAGTAAGATCTTCCCAGCATTAAGGCAGTCATCCATGCTTCTAGCTACATATCTCTGTCTTTTTTTTTGTGCATTGAGATGCTTTAGCTTTGAATTTCTTATTTGTCTCTCTTTGCTGGCTAATGGAAAATATTTCTGCCCTCCTTTGAGAACAGTAGGAATGATGTTTTGAGAGATTGGAATTAAAGCTATTTAGCGTGCACCTTAATTGACATAGCACTTCTCTAATCATTATTCCCATTTTGTAGGCTAGTGCAGGTGTAGGTTCCTCATTGAATGACTTCTGAGCAATCTGGAGGTGGAAGTGATGTGTAGGTCATTCATTGTGTGTTACAGCCCACCATAGGTGTGCAGTGCAGGCTGATTCTGAGCTCTTCATTGTGTTGATAATTCCAAAATTTGCAGAAGAATTTTGTGAGCTTGCTGCTCTGGATGTTCTTGCTTGCTATTCTGACAAAGGCTTTATAAATAAATGCAGAAATGCACTGTTGAATTCAAGTTTCTGTGCTGTGTTTGCTGGTGTTGTGTTTAAAGCAAGCTAGCAGAAGTTGAAACCTCTGTCGGGTCCCTAGCAGTGGTGGTCGTTCAGCCTTTGGGAGCTGGCTAGCAAAGCTCAGACTACCCTGATCGGTGTCTGTACATTAGTGATGTAGTGCAAAGTTGGTCTGGCTCTCCTTGGAAGGTTTGTCTTTTGTTGTTTCTACTTCAGAGGAGGGTGATTTGCATGTGTCTGAATTGAGCCTTGTGTTTGACATTACTCAACTTTTTTTCTAAGGAGAGCTTGAGGAATCATGATGCACAGTGAGAACAGGCTGCGCTGTAATAGAATGACAACCAAAGGAACTCCTTGAGATAATTTTTTAAGTATTATAGGAGTTAGCATGCTCTCCTTGTTTGTGTAAGGGGATGTGGCAGTGAAGGAGCCTAAGCAGTACTTTCATAGGTCTCTTATTGTTCCTTAGCTGCCTTATTCATCCTTAGCAGCAGCAGTGAACGGCTGCTAGTGAAAATTAAAGCAGTCTTTAGGCTGCTGTCTTGTATGATGAGTGCAGAGTCATTTGCACAGTACTCTCCAAGTTGAGCTTTGTTCTTTATCACATCCCAAGTAACTGGACTTGTAATTCAGAGCTGTGTTTCACAATTTACATTATCTGTTTGCATTCTGCAGCTCATTAACTGAAGTGACAGACAATACAACATTAACACCTAAACTGAAGAGTGTAATGTTTCTAATGCAAAGATTGAGGGAGAGCATTTGAAGTTAAACATAACTAGTTTTTATTGCATAAAACTAGTTTTTATTGTGTGGTTTTCTTGGTTTCTTTAACATTTTATCAGTGTTTCAGTAAAAACTGTAAAGCTGAGTTAATTCAGGTCCTACAGTGTCTCTTAAGTTGGTTAGACAGAAAGTAGATTTAAACATGTCCTGTTTATTTTTTTTATGCACTGTGTAATGGAGGCTATACAGTATTATTTTCAGTCTTTTTAAGCTTTCATAAAAAGACTTAAAGTTGTAATAACTTTAAAGGACACACTATGGCAGATGAACTTTTTGAGTGAAAAGAAGATAGCTTTTACTGTAATTCTCTTGATAATCCTTAATAATGGACTAACACATGAAAGGCTTCTAGCAAAATGGGCAAATCTTCCTTAAAGTTACAAAACATTTCTTTAGAAGAACATTTACTAACTCTTCCATAAACTCTAAAACTTCTGTTCTTTATATTGGGTGTCTACTTTGAGGTTGACTTAGTTTTTGATCTTTTACCTTTCTTCGTCCTCTATGCTTAAGATTTTACACTGTGTTTTTTATCTGTACTTCTGGTATTCTCTCATCTCTGATTGTTTTATGTTTTCAGGAGTCTAGACGTTTTAGAATATTTCTTTAAAATCAGCTTTATTCTCACCACTGTAGGTTCATAGACTTTTTTCTCATTTTTAAAGAGTTACTTGTTTTAAGGTAGAACTTCCTTTGTAGCATTTTCTTCTTGCTAATTAGTGTGAAGAAATTTATTAAGTCTTTCTGTCCCTAATGTTTCAGGTTGTGGCCATGTGACAAATGGGCAAAGAACAAAGGCTGGATTGGGGAAAAAAGCAAACCAAACCAAAACAAAAACACCCAACCAAAAAACAACCAAAAAACCCAAACCCCAAATAATATCATCCTCTATAAATACAGGCTTCTATAATGAAAATTGACTTTCTGAGACTGAGAAGAAGCTTGAACATTGTTTTTTATGTTTCAGTTATCCTTCAGGGAAAAAAAAAAAAAAACAAACCAACATTTAATTTGACTGTACCATGTTATCATAACATGTTGTTAAATTTCTAAAACTAAGCAGGGAAAGGTCACGTCAGTTTTGAAGAGGATACATGTGGTATCAGATTTGAGATGTCATGGTTTTGATTCTTAAGATGTTACTTTTCACTGTGGTGTTTGAAACTCCTTGTGGATATTGGCTGTTAGAACTCTTGATACATCTTCCCAGAGTAAAGGTCTTGTGTGCTGCTGACCTGAATGGCAAGAAAAGCTATTGGGCCAAAGTGGCTTAAGTCACTTTATGTGTTAGTACAATTGAGTAATACAGCTGTGTAAATCCTTATACAGGGCATCCTTCATCCATGACAGAAGCAGCTGAGCTTCAGCTATATAGTAAATGACCTTCATATCTGATGCCTAATTGGTGTGTGAAGTTGACACTTAAACAGCTTAAAGTGGTGGTTAAAAAGCTGTGAGATTTACCTAGTAGTAAACATAACTAGAAATGCAAAAGTAATGACTTCTACTTTTCTTTCGCTAGTGAAGTGGTAGACTGATTGTCTCTAATAAAGGTACTCATATAATACTAGGCAAAATTGAAAGTTTGACCTCTTTCCTTGTATGGAAAAGTGCTAGTTTCTTAACATTTGGGAACTGCACTATTAAATGCTGCTGACTACTGCTTATGCTAGTTTTCTAGAAATTAGAAGTTCTTCCTGGGAATAGTCCCAGAGAATGTCAAGTATCAGGTTTCTGCTCAAACAACTGCTGTGGTAGTGTTTAAAGTGGCATGGGTAGTATGGTCTTGACTGATTTTTGTTGTTGTTCTTTGGTTTATGTGTGCATCAGCTTTCAATAGCTTTCTGGGCACTTTGCTGCTAATAGGAGTTGTGTTTCTGTACTGACCACTTCTGAGGCAGCTTGAGCTCCTTCATATGCTGCTAATATCTCCCTTTCAGTTGGAGTACAGCAAGCCTCAGATCCTCAATATCCCTGACCCTAAAACCCTTGGTCTCCCCAGGTATTTTCTGCTGGAGACTCCAGGTAGGGCCATTCTCCCCGGCTGCGGTATACAGCACATTCTTCAGAAATCTGATTCGCACCAATATTGTAGTAAACCTGCATACCTGAATAATTCTCCCCAAAACAGGAAGCCCTTTCTTTGCATTCCTCACTTGAGGAACGCAATGGGCTAATGCCAGGTGGTTTGCTTCTGAGTATCTTTTCATGTTCAGGTTTCAGGCTCTGGCTGACATGGCCAGCATTGGGCTTTCTGCTGGCAGTAGCTGACCTAGACTTCCGGGAAGCACCTTTATGTTCAAATACTGACCTCCTACCCCGCCAGAGAGGGGTGCCTGACACGTGCTGGACCTCCACATTAAAGCAGTATCTGTATACTCAAGGTTATGCTTTAAATTGAACCTGGAAACAGTCACCAGTACAGCCTGAGGTATGGTATAAATGCTTTCTGTATGCAGCATTATTAACTAAATGTTTATTTTCTGTGTCATCTGATTGTATCCACAATACAATGAATTTCCTTTACTTCTGTGCATGTGACTAGGCAGTAAGTGTAAATCCATATCTGCAAAAATTTTC
>NW_009637593.1:72940-98482 GCF_000690535.1 Cariama cristata | reverse complement strand
TTTTTTTTGCCCCCCCCCCGCCCCCCCCCCCTTGTTGGGCACACATTCAAAAAGCATC
Organism: Cariama cristata; assembly: GCF_000690535.1. Classification (NCBI taxonomy): domain Eukaryota; kingdom Metazoa; phylum Chordata; class Aves; order Cariamiformes; family Cariamidae; genus Cariama; species Cariama cristata. The sequence goes on along the minus strand of NW_009637593.1, from coordinate 98,424 downwards.
ATCTAGTCCTGCTTTTAGGACGTGCAACATCATGCAAAAATCCAGACAAATCTCTTGATTCAAGCTAATTAATCAGCTCCCACATCCTCTCAACAAAAGCATGTTCATTGGAGATGTTGGGTGTTTCAGATAGAAATGTTGGGGCTTGTTCTGATTTAAAAAGAGGTTGAAAAGTGAGCAGTAGTGATAGTCATGGTAGAGGTTTGTGGAGAAGAATAATGAAGTTAAGAACTTCAGCATGGGAAGGTGGCTCTAAACCAAATGGAAGAGAGATTCTTACAGAATTCATGTTGTGCTTTTTTCTTTCTTTTTTTTTTTTTTAATACAGGTTAAGTAAATGGGTTTCAAATAGAGAAATTCCAGGGTTTGAGGAAGGCTTTTTCGGTTGGTGGTGGTTGTTGTTTGTTTGTTTTAAATGAAGCTAGTCCAACACCCAGTAGATTCTACTGGGGTCTAGGTGGCACTGAGCTTCAGTCACATTCAACCTTGGAAGAGGCCATTGAGCCCACAGATATTCTTTTGTCTCAGTACAGGTTCTGTAAGCAGTACATAATAGAGGAGTGCCCATTACATGTGCTTTCTGAACTTACAGTATCATTCAATGGATTCGGAAGACCCTTTTAACAGAGCAGTTCACCTTGAAAGGACACCTAGGTCCTGTTGATGGATGTTCACTGATGCTTCCTATAAGCAAATAAGGTGTAAATGGAGATAACCAGAAGTTCTATGGTGAATGCCATTAGAAACTTTCAGGAGCTGTCCAGAGCTGGGTACAAGTGCTGTGTACTTTTCTCTTATTTCAGATGTTTCAAATCTTTCATCCAAAAGCCTTGCTGAGCAGTGTAATTAATTAAACTAGTCTGTGAAATATGAGTAAAAATCTTAGCAAACTGACTCTCTCCAGCCCTTCCAGCTCACCCACACTGACCAGTCTGGCTTTACTCCAACAGCAGCTACAATTCATAAACTTTAAGAAGCATTAAACACATTGATCATGTTAACTGAGAGAATAAAAGTTGCTGCCTCCTACCATTAGGTTCGGATAAGTCAGTCAAAAAGGGTTCTCTGGGACTATCATTTTGTGGTAGTGGAGAAATTTAATTTCAGACGTCAGTTTATAACCTCTGCCCAACTGTTCTACAATTTTCCATATGCTTTATTTGAATACCACCCATCAGAAGCTGCCCATGACAAGGATGTCCTTTGCCTTTGACTTTTTCCTTTCCTTTCTGTGTTTGATACACTTATGGTAGCTGTTAGTTGGGATACACCCAACTGTAGCAGGGAGCAGAGAACTGTTCCTTCTGCAGTTGGCACGCTTAGTAAGTCAGGCAAATACAGCTGAAACTACTTCCTTAAAAAATCCTCACCCCCAGAGAGCCCTGCTGATCAGCGCTATGTTTTTGTTACGGCAAATTCCCTCTTCATGTCAGATATGACTATGTATGAGGTTGCTCCCTAACTCGGTCTTGCTAGTTGAGATCACAAACGTGCATCGCTCTAACAGACACGGTTGAAGGGCTGAGTCTGTTAGTTATGCTTCTAAACCTAGTTACATCAGGTAGGTAACCTTTGATAAGGAAGAGTGACTGCAGCCGATGGCAATGACATTTTCACCTGGTTTTAGCATTCGCTAAGGACATAGGGATATATATATATAATGAGTTACAACTTCAGACCAAAGGCCCTGTCTGTTCCAGTAGTTAGTGCACAGTAGTAGATGCTTAGGGGAGACTTAAAGGCAGTACATATCTCCTTTTGTTTACCCTTCCCACAGTTCACGTTTTATGGATTGTGGTATATTATATCTGGTTAATATCTTAAAGCCTACAGAATTTTAACTGGTTTTGATGTATATGTCACCAAAGAAAAGAGTACACCAGAAGGTACCATTTCAAGTGCTGCAATTTTTCAGGTCAATGATTCCTTCTGAGGAGATTAAAATGTCTTGGTGTACAGTTCTCACTCAATTTAACCAGATTAACGGCACTAAATCTGCAGTCTTTTTCAGATAACTTCATGATCCTCTGTAATGGTATCTCTTGTTTTTGTTTTTTTTTTTAACATAGTTCAGCACACTGGTAAATGTTGATGATTGATTGTCCTTGAAAGTACTGTCATAACTACCTACAGCAATTCTGTTGCATGTGTAGGGATCGTAAATCAGCTTGAGGTTAAGATACGGTTTTCACTTCTTTTATATCATGCAGGTTTTGTGAAGGTATTTTTTGAGAAATTGATTTAGAAACTAAGTTGGTCACTGCCTGACTGTCTTCCTTGATACTTTCAACAGGGAGGCAGTCTCTTTTTTTTTTCTGTGTGCACTGGTGTTCAACACGTTAAGCTCTGAGCAACACTTGTGCCCTGTGTGCTAATGTGATGCAAAGAAAACACAGTAATAGTTGTAAATTTACAAGGCAACTGTGATTCTGCTATACCTTTGAGGATAGATTGTAAAAGGCTAAATATCTGTCTCTGGATTAAGAGTACAGGACATAGCTGTTTTGTTCGGTCCAGCTGGGATGTTTTGTGAGTTTATTGCCTGTAGCAACAAAACCTGTGGAAAGTCATAGATGAAGCCAGAATGAACGCTAACCTGTTGGAAGCAATCTACAGAATCAATATTGCTGATGACAGTTTTGTAAACTGTAGGGTGCATATATATGTATCCTGGCTTTACTAAATAATCAATCCATTGACTGCCACTTTAGACTTGCTCTGTATTCAAGGCAGTCATGCTTGTACCTGAGGGATAATTAGTGTCTGGAAGGCAGATGAATATGAGGGGAAATATATTGATTAGGACCTTTCCCTTGCTTCCTTTACCCTTCCTATTAAAGTATTTTTTTCATATGTTGAACACTTGCAACGAAATATATTTAACTTTTTGTTAGACAAAATACACTTACTCGTTGATTCCAATACAATGATTTCTAACTGTCTCAAGACTACCAAATAAAACCACATTTATTAAAAAAAACACCCCCCTCCCAAAAAAAACACCCCAAAACCCACAAAAAACCCTGAAAACAACCCCACAACAAACCAAAAACAACAAAAAAACCCCAACCCCAAAACAACAAATAGACAAGTCTAGTTCTAAATACAAATAAATATTTATACTTTTAGGATTAGCTTTTGTATGTTGCCTGCTTCATTCAAGTTACTACTTAGCTTTGTACACTTTAAAATTTCTACAATGTTCAGAATTGCCTGAGAAGTGACTGTATTACTTGAGTGACTTGAAACACGGAGAAAATGCACAGATTTTCTCTGCTTCCAAGAGAATGAAGGGGAGGGGGAAATCATAAATAGCATGGAAACCAACTTCATGTTTTGTTTTGTTTGGTTTTTTTTCTTATTTTCTTTTACTGCATAACCAATTTTTGAAAAGTTTATTTTCAAATGAGTCCAATGAGGTTAAAAATAGGTTTATTTCTTTATGAAATAAAGAATTCCTGTAAGATTTATTTGTTACAGACACTACTTTTGCTTTTGTATTAGAAGTTGGAGGGGGTCTGGAGCACAGTGTGAAAGCCAGAAAATTAAAGAATTAGTGCCAGCATGAGCATAACAAAAAGGAAGACTGAGTATGCCAAAGGAAATAAGTTATTTAAAATCTGAATTTTGCAGATTTCTTTGACTCATATTTGTGCATAAAACATCTAAGTGTATCTTTGGGTAATATTTGAGATACAGGCATTTGTTAAAGTCTTAAATTTGAAAATATATCACCTGTAAATCAAGCAGGAAAACCAGGGAAGAATAGGCTTAACATACCGAAAAAATTTCAGGTGTGAATCAAATAGATAACAGAACTTAAAATCTGTAAGGTTTCTTGATAGACATCCTAGTGCATTGAAAATGTTTCTGTGGACTTTCTCCAGAATTCATTCAATGCTCTTGTATAAACTTCTGTGTTTCTCAGGTAATCATATAACTTTGAGATCTGAACATTTCTCTTTTTTTTGTACAGTCTGCATGGACTATATATTAGTTTGAATAGCAAAGAAGCTGAATAGCTTTTTCAGATGAAACTAAAAGTTACAAATGAAAAGCAGTCCAGGTAAAAACTAGTTGACTTATGTTTTCATAGGAAATGTGGCAGTTTGATTTATGGGTCACAGTCAGGTTTTTACCCCTCCTTTCCCCCTCCCTCTCGTTTTCTTGATATTTTGTATTCCAAATAACTTCTGTTGTTAGTGTTTATCTAGAAGAGTCCTAAAAGTAAGAAAGAGCCAGGAAGGGCAATAAGAGCAGCATTTAACCAGAGAAGTGGTGCTTGGAATCACTTTGGTTCACCAAGCATCACCTCATTGTTGGGTATTTGAATAACAGGGACCAAGAAAGAGGAGCTTAAAACAGACTCACAGTGCCCCTTCCCATCCTTGAAAAAGAATGAACAGAGAAAGGAGTTGGCAGACCGAGGATCTCGCTGTTGATGACCTGGGGGTGGAGGATGCCTGAACATGCAGCAAGGTTCAAGATCTAGTGTATGCCCAACTCCTTGCAGCGTTCTTCCTTTCCAACTTGTTATTGTCCCAGATCTTTCATGCCTTTTCTTTATGACTTTTGATTCACCTCTGCTCAGTGAAGACAGAGTTAACTCATACTCTAAACTGTTCTAAATAGATTTTTTAAGACTTACAATTTTTGAGAGAGCTAGAATAGTCCCTCTGACTTCTCCAGAGCTACTGTTTGTTCTTTGTGGTGTGTCTCCAAGTCCATCATGCTTAAAGGAAGGAAGATCTTTATGAATAGCTTTTTTTAATGACAGAAGTTGGTAATTACAGTATACGTATGCCCTTTCATTTTTTTTATTGCCTGATTATAAATCTAGACTGAATGGTGAATGAAGCACTTCAGAAGTTTGTATGAGACTATAAATTGAAATTGAAATTCCTCTTAAGGCATGGAGAATGCAGCGATGGACATCAGTTTTGTATTTGAAAGGAGTTTACATCTGTTAGTAAATTTAAATGATGAGTTAAATGGTTTTTAAATGATAGAGTGTGAGGACATATCCTTTACATAATTACTTTAAATGCTTTTTATAGCTTCAGGATTTATGTTGGTAATCACATTGCTACCTGACAGTCTGCATGCTGTAGTCCTGCCTTCCTGATGGCTTTCACCTTGTTGAAGGGGGCATTCATTTGCTCTCCCTTTAATTGATAAAGATAACTTCAGTAAAGAACAGTGCTCTAGTAACTCTGAAGTAGTTTGAATGATGTGCTAACATCTATAAGTAATGGGCATTTTCTTGAAACAACTTACTGACTTTCAGTTTGTATTATCAAAGTAGTAGTTTTAATAAGATGCTAAGCAATACTTGGGCTAGATTTCACAATATCTCATTTTTAGATTTGATGATAGTTCCTTAAAGAGGGGGGATAGGACATCATTTCCTGATATGCAAGTATAGTAATTGATTAAAAGGTGCTAGATGGACATGACTGTGTTCTTGCCTTGCACTCATTAAAATCCTTGCATAGTAAGTAAATATATGGGTGCTGTTTGTGTTGTACGGATGAAAATGATCCAGCTTGGTCTTTGAAACTGTTGTAGGGCCCTGGAAAATTCTGCAGCCAGCCTGGATCACCATCTCTGCAGGTTGTCTTATTCCAAGGAACACACAACCACTTGGCTTTAGCTATATAAAGCTGTTTTTATTTTTACGTGGTCACCTGAGTGAGCCCCATGCCCAGAAGTGCAGACTGCTCTTCACCTAGCCTGGCTGCAGGATATGGTAATTGGACTCCAGGGAGAAATGCTGGGAGAGGTGCAGAGCATCCTTCTGGCCTTGCTGGGTTTTTTTTCTTTAGCAGTGGGCAGGCGGTGCTGCTTTTCATAGCTGAGTGACAGTCTTGTTAGGAGGTCTTAAAGGAGCTACAAATGTGAGCTCTTCCAGCTAATAGCTTTGAAAAGCAGTTCAAGTAACGGGCATTATGCACCATTTCCAACTTTGCTTTTTTTCCTCCCTAAACCAAGAGAGAGGTGAGAGGCAGTACATTTTAAGAACCTGAGAAACATTTTATTTCTAAGGATAGCTCCTATACAAAGTTTGAAATAGCAAAATGGGCTCTCACAGGTGACCTCTGGCAGACTGAGCTGGTCCATGTCTCGCCCTTCTGTTGGTGGCTACTCCCTTCAGAGTAGGGTGCCAGATCAGCAGGTGTACCCATGCCTCTGGCACCTCACTTAGCAGCTTGGTGCATTACTGAATCAGCATGGTCACTGAATCGTGACTGAATCAGTGTGACATACGGCAGCACCACCTTTCACACTCCTGGAAGGTATTTGAATTTTCCAGAAATTTGTATATTTATCTGCTCTTAAACAAATATGCTTTTAACATCTATCTCAACTATTGCAAAAGGTTTCTCCTTTTAGATATCCAGATACATTACTTGATATACTGTGCTTGCTACTGTAAATTATTATTTCTGTGTGATTAATTGTGATGTGTTTTTTGTGCTGTACAGAGCATGGTTCTTCTATTACTTTTATATTGGGTCTTTGTCCCCTGCTTGATGGGCTAATGTGTATGTTTACAATTATACGCAAGAGTCTGTCACTAGTGGCATATTTTAAAAGATGGGGGAAAATGGACTGACTACCCTCTAATCAACTCTGGTCAGTAATTTAAATATTTTCCATTAAGGTGAGCTGATTCTGGGCAAATTTGCTCTACTTTTCTTCCTTCCAAGTAGCCCTGCTGTTAGGTTTGGAAAGTCCTATGCTGTAAAGTTGGCACCCTGGAAAAATAAAGACAAAAACCACAAGAAGAAGTTCAAAAGAAATACAGACTAAGAATGAAGTTTTCAAGCTACGTTCCAAGGCAAGGACTTTTCATCTTTATACCTTTGAATTGTGAATCAAGGCAGTAAAAGTTACTACTAGGTTAAAGTTTAAATGGCATAGAAAAGGTAGAAAAAAGATTAAACATATTCTGTCTGGACAGTGGAACAAAGACTTTGAATCCTTATCTATGCACCTGTCTATTGAGTATCTAAGTTCCAGGAGTCCCACAGAGGACATGCAATGAGCACTCTTATTGTTCGTATTAAGAACTGAAGTAATTGAAAGGAAAAGTAAGGTAAGGAGAATCAGAAATCAGATGTGACTGCCTGTATGGTTAAAAAATAATTTAAAGGGAAAGTGACTATCAAGCAGTTCATATTATGGAAATCTGACCATTGAAGATGGAATAAAAAAAATCCATTATTCTTTGAAAGAGTTTTTCCTCTCTAAGTAAGACTTAAATATCATTTGAAAACCAGTAATTTTCACAAAGTGCCTTACTGGCTACTTGTAAAGGAGCAATTCAAATGCGTGGTTTTTGATTCTTTGAATCTATGTCTGATGGCTGGATCTGAGCCATGGGGAATTTTTATTTTGTTTTTATTTTTCCTGTAGAGATGTCTGTTTTGTAGCTTTTTTTTTTTTAAGTGTGAAAATTATACAGGTCTAAGTAAACATGTTAAAATGACATGCTCTGTTTACTTTGGCTTTCTATTCAATATAGACATCTAATTAAAAATTGATGTGACACCCCTATGTTGCTACAAGGGTAAGAATATTATAATAATAATTTTAATGTTTTATATCCTGAGTTAGTAAACTCTGATATCTCCCCAAATCTGGAATTTGAGCTTTTTTAAGCTGTTCTTTCAGTTTATTAAATTGGTAACTCTGCAGTGTATTGTATGGAAAGTGGGTTATTAGCTTTTACATGTTAAAGAAATATATAAAATTTTCATAATTGGATAAAGACTGAAATTAGATTTGCTTTAAATTGTAGTTCATGCAGAAATTCTGAATTCTCAATCAGCACTATAGCTTCCCTTTCATTATGTCGTTGGATATGTGGGGGGAAGAAGGATAGATAATAACAACTTTCTGGTGGGGGGGAAAAAAAAAAAAAAAGAACAAAGAACTTACCAAAGAGAGAGGAAAATGCTTTTAAAAACAGATTTTAATGCATAGCTTTTCTTTAATACAGATATTCTGTGCTCAGTAGAAGATCAGCAACTTGCAAAATTGCCTATTGTCATGGCACTCACTGTGATTTATGAAAGATCCAGGAATATATTGTGTCTAGGATTGATATGAAGTATTACAGGTTTTTTCATTATCAGATAGTAAGATTTTATTTGTGTTAAATATCTCCAACGCGGAAGGCAAGCGTGCATCCAGCTTTCATATGTCTATCACAAAGGTATTTCCTTCTTGAAACCCACTCCGAAGCTGAATTCTAGCTTTACCATCTATATTTCTTACAGAGGTTCTCGTACTGCATCCAAAGGAGTTTGCAACATCACTTTTTTGGGAGCAGTGAATCCCGTGGATGTTTTCTGCAACATTAGGACAGGCTTCTTAGACAGGCTTTATTAGTCAGTCAGAAGAGGTCTTTATTGTCTATGCTGACATTATTTTCATGCCGACCCAAAGCACAATCTGCCCATGCAGTGGTGGCACATTTCTTACTTCAGTATGCTGATGCTTCAGTTTGCTCTGGACAAGCTATTCTCATGTACTTGTTTCCCTTGACTTCCTGTACTTGGCCATTGGTGTCTTGCCAGTAGTTTTCAGATTTATCTCCAAGGAACTGTATTAATTCATTGTTCTTTACACTTCCAAATAATGATCTGATGTGAACAGCAAACATTCCAATTTACAGAGAAGAAATTAACCCTAATACTGTTAACTATACCAAATACGTAAGTGTGCACATAATTTGATTTTTGTGTCTAGCCTTTCAAAGTAACATATTCTCCACGTCTCATCTTTGAAAAGGTAGCTGAGCAGAATCATTCCTCCAGTAATCAAGGATGGCCTAGTTACCTCTTCTTAGAATAAAACCACGTTATGTGTTTAGGACTTAAAACATGAATCCCTATCAATGAGCTGATTGCACACAAAAATGTTATATGCTGCAGATAGACTGGATTTGCTGCACATATTCAGACCACCAGGACAAAAGTGCATGTCTGACGTTTCTTGGGGTGTATTGCCTGGATACCTGGAAATCGTGGCTGAATCTAGAATACAAGATGACTTTGCTTTTCTGTCTGAAAAAAAGGTATACACAAGAAATTCCAGATACGTGATAGCCTGTTTTATGAGGTCAGCACTCTTCTGACAATCTGCTTTCCCAGCCAAGAAATTAGGCTGTTTAACTTTAGACCTCTGTGCAAAACTGAATAGGTAAATAGAATATGCTCTTTCGGAAACAGCACATAATGTCTCTCTTTGGTATGCTTTGATGCCCACTGGATAGCATCTAATACGCAGGCTGTTCAGATGCAGTGGTTTGGGTTTGGTTTTTTTCCTTTTGAGTGTAAACTATAGCTCAGTGTGGTAGACGTTAGCACTGGTATGAGTGTTTCAGGGTAGTTACCCCAATGTAAAGCTCGTATATCCATGCTCTACAGATTGTTAGTCAGTGGATTGCAATTCAACATCAGTGCGTCGACAGTTCACATGGCATTACAAATTCCTCCAGATCAGCTGCAAGCACACAGCAAGTTACCATGTCAGAAGGGGTAGACTGATGTGTGATGAGCCTTTTGCTTGGTGTCCTAGTTTGCATTTCATCTTATCTGCTCACTCGCACTGTGTGCTATAAGATGCCAGTCCCATTGCATAATGGTAGGCAGCTCACTTAAGATGTCACGTTTTGAGAAAACCATCATACTCGTTCATCCTGCTTTGCCAGAATCCTCATTAGTTTGAGAAATGTGTTCAAAAGCCACATACTCTTTCTTATGGTTGCCTCTGCTTGGTCAGTGGAGCCAAGCTGATGTTGAGCTGTTGGAGGCCGGTTTGTTTGGGGTTATGGTGATTTGCAGGGAGCTGAGGAAGCACCTAGGGACCCAGGGTGGTAATACCATGAGAACATCAAGGGACGATTAATGATCTGGAAGCATTAATAGTGAGAAGAGGATAAGAAGAAACTGTTGCAAAGAGCTGTGGGCTATCTGACAAATGCACAGGCTGAAGATTGCAGTTACATGATCCTTGTGAGGTTTTCCTCTTAAAAATTCTTTGAACGTTATTGATCCACTGGAGGGATTTGATGCCAGTACAGTGCTTTGCATCATGTTACTGCACTGATTTTTTATGTTGTACTGAATATCCTAAAATGTGCACTAAAAGCTTTTTTAGAATGAATTTCTGTCTGAATTACTCTCTTAAAGTAATTTAAGAGTATGTATTTGTATAACTTCATGCATAAACCTACATCACTGTAAATGTTTTTGATGTGGAAAAAGGCTTCAGTACAGAAATTGCAGTACTCTCTTAGGTTAAATGTTTATTTGTAATCATAATATTAAAACTTCTTGGTTCTCCATTCTAGGAAGACACATACCATGATTACAGAGAAATCAAACAAAAATGTATTTTTCATGAGTATTTCTAATTAACCTATGTGTGCCTGTGACAGAAAAGTGCATTGCCATTAAAAACAGACTTCAGAAGAAGTAAAACTGTTATTTGAAAATGACTGATATGAGAGATTCACTTCACTTGTTCTGCATAAGTATTCATTTTTGCTTTACGAGGGTTTTGTTCAGATCAAAATATATAAAATATCTTTTTGTCTCACGATTTCAACGCAGGGCTATTTATAATATAAACACAATGCGGCTGAATTGATAATTTCACTGTTAATGCATATACAATATGTAGAAACTAAAGATGAAAAAGTCTGAATAGATGTTTTACCCAGCCAGTTGAAATTTCTGTAGTATATCCTACATGCTATTCTCCTGTGATCTTGCCAGATTTTAGAAGATGAGCATAGTCATCTGGGATGTCCCTTAGGATGAATGTCCTATGCAAAGCATTTAGATGATGCTCAAGACAAAATTGAATGGTACTCTGCTTATAAACAGTACCAAGACTAGCGTTAGGAGCCAGTGTGTAACTGAAGTGCTGGCTTTGCATGATACGTGAAACTAAACTCTTTAACATGTGTGATAACTATAGATTTGAGACTGCTTCAAGTACAGAAGGGGTGTTACACCTCCTCACAGGCCTGGCTTGTTAGTCGGCTTGGGAAATTACATTCTTATCAAAATTCCCCATGAAATTCAGTTGGGATAAAATATTAATCTCTTCTTGTCCTAAACAGTTCGTGTTACTACAAAGCCGCTGTGTTTCTGCATTACTTGCATTGCATTAGGTTATTAGAGTATTATTTTTGTGTGCTATTCAATATTTTCAGATGAAAAGCATTTGTTTGCATCTTCTTCCTTGCCTCATCCAGTCTGAAACTGAACTCTACAGTCTTTTCAAACTTGAGACTTCACATTGGGTTACACAGGAATAGGTACATATTTTAAAACAGAGATGGATGATATGTTGGCCATAATTAAGGAGGCAAGAGGAGGTTACACTCTTTTGTGGAATATAGTATGCCACCTCCTGCTTTTAATTTATGCACTGTCTTTTTAGCCTGAATTTCTTTCACAAAGTGAATTGGAGCTAGCAGATTAGGTTGTTGTCCTCTAGTGACTTTAATATGTCTCCTGAGCAGAGTAGTTTTGCCCTATGTACCATAATGAACATAGTGTAATTAACCATTGGAACATCTTGCCCCAGTAGGTTCTCTGTCACTTGGAGTCTTGATTTAAACACTGTAATTTTCTTGAGGCACACATTCTAACGCATCTAAGATCTAGAGAGGTGTTACTGAGTGAAAGTCTATGACTTTATCTATGACCTCAGAGTAAATAGTCAAAATGCTCTTTTTTTTTAGCTTTAAAAGACATGTGTATGGCTATATCGAGGTATTATCCCATGGGCTAATCTGTTGCACTTGGATGTCATGTCACTGATAGGTTTTTTTCTTAAAGGGTGTTGCAAAACAAGATACTGGATTCTTTGCAAATTAATGATCAGAGGCTCCCATCAGGCTGTATCTCATCAGTTGTCTTCAGGACTCCTGTTTCCAGTGGTCTCCTTACTTCCTTCTTTAAAATCATCTCTGCCTCTTCTTTCACAAAGATGAGCTTTTCCACAGATAAGAAAATGCCTCACTTGCTTCTGTGTAGCATAGCTTAGACTTGGTAAAAGACGTTCCATTATTTATTAGTCTTTACTTGCAATCTTGCTGAGATCTGCATTTTTATGACTCCGCAAACTATTTCGTGATGCTGAAGAATATTGCCATTGTAGAGGCACGGCGTGTAGGATCAGCTCAATACCTGGTCAGTTTTGTCATCTTTCTAAATCTTCTCCTTTTACGTGTACAGAGTACTCTGGGGTGACATACTCTGTGTAGCTGCATCATCAAAACAGTGCAGGTACCAGTGATGGCCTCTTCTAAAGATACCACTATGGGTAGAGTTACTGGCATAGCATATGGTCTTGTTCCAGAGCTGTAGAGAAGTAGCTGTAGGTAAAGCTTTCAGTTCTCACCAGAGGAAGTTTATCACTGAAACTGGTCTTTTATTTGTATCACCAATTAATGTCATATCTATGTATGAAATTCACTCATAATACGTAGTTAGAATTTAGTATTCTGCAAAATAACTGATGACGGAAGCATACCTGAATGGATTTATTTATGTTAAGTTGTGCCATGGGAGTGGTTGGAAATTATAGGTTATCTGAAAGCAAAGAAAATGGTGTTATAGGGATGATTTTATATATTAACCAGTTGCATACATGAAGTAGAGGTTTGTAGTTTGTGTGGGTGGAACTCTGTAGAATAGGGTTGTGGTTTTTTTGTTGCGGGTCTCTTAGCATCTGTTTTAGGGTATGTACACAAAATTTGAGATTGCTGGTCTTTTCCTTTGTGATGCAAGTGAGGAATACTGTGCTCTGCCCTATTATTGTGCTTGAATTGGAACTGATGCCACTGTGGAAGCGCTGTGGTTCTTTTTTGCATTCAGTGCCTGTGCAGTTCTGAAGCAGCCTGCAGGTGCTCTATTGTAGTTTGCCTCGCACATCACTTGGGGCCCGATTTTGAATGGCTTGTGCATTAAAGAGACATTTTCCTTCTTTTTCTAAATGTTTAGTGTTGTTCCATGATGGTATTTGTAAATTTTGTTTGTTTAGTTTAGTACTGCTTTTTAAAGAAAACATTTTCAACCTGGTAGTTGATACCTGTGTTTTGCGCTTGCATCTGATCAGATCACGTAGTATGTGTGTGCCTCTGTGTAGTTCACAAAATAAATTATATAATATATTGTCATGTCTGTCTGTTGTCTTCTGGAATTTGACTAAGGCTTACAACCTCAAAGGTGAGGCTAGACCTCTCTTTTCTGTTCAGAAAGGGCAACTAAACTATTGTGGCTGACATTGCGGTGGGAAACTTGTGAGGATTGTCCTTTGTTTTAATCTTTATGTGCCTCAGGAGTCATCCATAAAGGATGTCCCAGCAGGGGAGTTGAGATCTTGTGGACAGTTGGTGGAGGGAGCAGAGTGAAAATTCTGGGAAAATCTGCAGATCTCCTTTCAGGATTTCCACTTTTGTTCCCTTTGGCTAAAACAAGTCTTTGAAAATGGTGCTGTGGAAGTGGGTAAATGAAAGAGATCTACATGGGGCTAAGGAATGGTGGTGATCTGTTGGGAGTTCAAGGCATTTATACAATTTGAGAAAGAGAGTGGGGAGCTCAGTATTTGATAAAAATCTACTGGAGCCTTCTAATTTGTTGGAAATAAAAAAAGAAAAATGGAAAAAAATTTAGGTTATTCCCTTGTTTAATTTGCTAGACTGGCATAATTCTGCAGTTCACTTACTGTACTAGTTAATTTCAATATCCACTCTGCATTCTTGATTTCAACAGGGGAGAAAGTGGATGCTGAGGGCAAAAGGGTACTGGATTGGAGGGGGTTTGAGTGGAGCTTCGCAGCAAATTGTGCATACCCTTTTCACAGCTGTACCTGAATACAACTTTTTTTTTTATGAAGTTTTTAATTGTGGAATTGTTTTGCCACTTTAGTGAAGCTTCACAGAAATAATTTTTCTGACAAATTTTATAAAACTAGATGGGGATCCTCAAACAGAAAAGCTAACTTGCAGTCACTAACACAAATAATATAGAAAGTCTTTTTTGACAGGTTCTAATTTCAATGTTACTGCATGCTGCAGAGTTACTTAAATTTACAGCAGGGCAGAAAGCAGGTGCTCTAGAGATACTGTCAGCCTGTAGCCCCCATTTTTCATTCATGCACTATTCCTTTTGCAAGATGAAATACAGTTTTGCTTAAAAATCTTTCCCTTAGTCCGTAACCAACTTTTTAAGGAGGAATCACAAAAAGACTCCCATTTTTGGTGTTGACTTATTTTTAAAGGCATTGATTAAACTTCCCGAAACAGTTACACCAGTCACATTTCCTCTTAAAATATCAACAGAAGCTTGTGCTTCTGAAAGGCTGTCAGGATGAGGCCTCTAAAAATGCACTGTATATGTCTCTGTGCAAGCAAACAATGTGCAGAGGAGTATTTTTAATATTTTTGAATAGTCTTTTGAGTAAAAACTGGTTCAGTTAAGTATCTTAGCTTTCTTCTGTGGGAACGTTTGTTTTACACAATAGAATTCCCTCTTACAGTTGTCTCTTTTCAGAGAGGTTCATTTAGTATTTGTCCATGGTACCGCCAACTGCAGTGCTCATTGAATGGTCAAGAAGGAAAAGTGCCTGTTCTAAGCAGATGACAATCTAAGGATGGACAGTTAGACAGATAATATAAATGAGAATGTATAACAAATGCAGAAGAAGAAAGGGTTTTCTGGTGTGAAGGGGAGGAGAGACACTTCAGCATGGTGAAATCATATTTTAATCACTCTGAGGAGTAACAACAGGTTGCATTATGGCAGGTCTTTTATTTAATGCTGGTGGGTTTTTTTTCTTATGTGACTGCTATAAAATGTATTTATATGTTTGTGCATAAGAAACTGCATACTTTCCATATAATATGTTGGTTGTCCTTTCATATTGAAAGAAGGTGGGTTTATTTTGAAGCTCTAAATCTCACACCAGTCTAAAACCTGCCCAAATGGCATTTATACCGGTGACTTGCTTGACAAGGGTTCTTTGTGAAGGTGCAAATGTGCAGCAGTCTCCCTGCTGTACAGTTAAACTTTCTGTGCATAAATCATTTTAGTAGATTGGGCCAGTGGAGGATTGCTTATAGAGCATTGTGTGTGATTTAATATTATGCTATATGCAATGCTGGAACTTAGTTCCAAATCCCCAAAATGGTGTAACATGTATCAAAGATTGAGTCCAGACTGTGCTTTAGCACCTAGAAGGCTGGCAATATCAATGCTAAAGTGCTTATGACTCCTTTAAACAATTAAAAATCTTTTGTTTTCTCATAAAAACTTTTTGCAGTATTGACACTTTAAATTGCGTAAACTGCTGACCCAGGAGCAGACCTGCACTGCTGTTGGATTCAGACCCAGTTTCCTGGGGAAGGCAATGGGCTGGTGTGAGTGTTTCCCCTTTCGTTCAGTCTGTTTCCTGTAAAAGTGGTTGTAGACTTGTCCTTTATAAATTGGTTTACTACGTGTCCTACACGTAACAGAAAACAGGAACAATAAGAAAATGTCAACGAATATTTTGTTAAATTAAAATTCAGCAAAATTATGTACTCAAAATTGAGTAATTCAGATTTTATTTTAAAAATTATCAATGGATTCATTCAAAGGAGAGTTGTCAACTTAAAATATTTATATTCTTAAGGAATCAGGCTGGAACTGTATAACTTCTGTAAGATTAAACCAATTGTGTGTTCTTAACTGAAACCAGTACTGAAGTTGATGAAAGATTTCACTTTTTCTGTCCTCTCAGTTTGTAAGGTGATTTTTCTGGGAGGTACAAGAAAAGATGAAATTTAGTTGTCTGGGCCATCGGACTTTATGAATTATTAATTACAAGAAATGGACTTGGTGCCTTCAGTTTGTCATCTGAGTCTGTATGAGAATTAGATTAAAATGTTAAAAATGCAACTTTTTGGGCTGTGGCTGATGTAAATTTTTGTAGTTGTGTTTTAAAATTTGCTGTGGGATTTACAGTAGTCATAAATGTTTTCAAAGAGGCTTATAAACAAATTTAAAATCCTTTCAACTAATGATGCTACGGTGAATTAACTGTCAGCTTTAATAAGACAGACTAACTCCCATTGTCTTAGTGATGGTCTTGCTCCTGGGCTGGCTGAGTGCAAGGGCATCTGATTTTGCTGCTCTTCTTCCCAATGAGCAGCAACCTGTCCCTGGGAGAAGTGGCTCCTGCTGGCAAGGTACGGACACACTGAGGACAACGTTTTGGTAATGCTGTTGGGGAGCCCTGACAGGAGGCAGCGGCACTTTGTGCACTGTGCAGCATCTCTCAGCATCAGCTCAGCAGCTGATGGGCTCAGTCCTTGCAAGAGCTGGTGTGTTTTTGCTAATGAGCATCTCCCAAGTAGAGCAACAGGGGTTAGACAGCAATGGTCTGGTGCCATGTAGTGTTATTTCTTGGTGTTCCCCCCCCTTTCCTGTTTTTTCTTAGGGTTTCCATGTCTTCAAACTAACCGAATTAGAAACCATAACTTTAGTGATTCATTTCTAGTGCTTTTTTTCTGGTGACTTTGTGGGACAGAGTGTTAGAAAAGAGGTTAATCTCATTTGAGGAGAGTTCCCAGAGATCGGCTATCCCAGAATGGTAAGTGTCCTCTCCCATCCAACATATAGTATGTCACCTTTTGTCTTGAAGACAGGGGAAAAAGTCAGGTGGATCACAGTGCAAAACCAAGGCCTTAACTTTTATCTTCTGGCAGGTTACAGAAGCACTGAGTTGCTTCCCAGTGAACTTCTATGCTGCTTAGTCCTCTGATGGAGGTGTTGTAGGGGATGATGTCAGTTGACTCTTTGACAAATGGGAGAGAACTCCTATAGGAACGCAAGGCTCTGTGCCCAAGAACATTTACTGTTCTTGATACAACCATTTACCTTTAGACCTTTAGGAATAAACTGTTGATGGCATGATTGTTCATTTTTATTAAGACTGAGTAATTTTTTTTTCACACCTTTTAGCCTCTATTTTTGTTGTGAGATTCAGAGGGGAAATGCTGCAAAAGAACAAATAAGTTTCTAAAATAAATTCTAACATCTTCTGTCTTATAACTTTTCTCCTGTTCTTTTTTTGCTTCTTTTCCTCTTTCCTTTGCTCAGTTTACATAAGTGTGGGTTTTTTTGTTTTGTTTTGTGTTTTTCCTGTTTAGTTAAAAAGTTACAAGAATGGACTTCTGGTATTATTTGTCTAAGTTTCATTATAAATGACTTGCTGCTCCATTTAATATAGTTTTTAATGAATCATCTTTTGAAAATAGTAGGCACAGGTAATTATTTCAAGTCTTCCTTTTTTAAAATATATCAAAATAAAATGCCTTAAGTCCTTCACTCTTTCAGCCAGGTGGAAAATGTCACACATTTTGTTTTGATTCTAATTAAGCTGTTTAATACTCTAAGGATGGTATAGAGAAATGTGGAACTTCAGAAATAAGGTTAAGCTGCATATACTTAGGAAGAGTGCCTTTTTAAAAGGGCACTTCTAAGAATCAAGCACAATGATTCAGCAAAACCTCTATGTTCTGTGTCTATGTATGTGAAAAATCAGGCTTGATTCCTGGATTTTTATTATTCATATGAAATAATACGTAAAAGATTTTTTCAGCAATGTTTTTCTATTGGTGATGTTTCCAGTGGTCTTACAGACTTTATGAAATTGTTCTGCTTTGGAATCTCAGATTTTTGTAGCAAATGGCATATACCATATGAGGTACATTGCAGAAGGAAGGAAGAAATCTTCAACCTAGTGCAGCAGTTGTGTAGTCTGGGAGTTTTCATTGAGAAAATGCTTGTTTTAAACTCTGCACTTCACTCTTAAGGATGGCTTCTTGTGTAGCAGGTGTGTATTTTGGGATATCCATTTTAAGGACAGCATTTGGTTATCATACCCTCTTTTAGTCACTTTTTTTCCTCCCTGCCAGCTCAGATGTTGTGCATCTGTGATGTGCCAGCAGTGCACCCCATTGCATTGCAGGGAAACTGTCAGGTTAAAGCAGAGATGTGTTTGATCCCACGTGAGCTATTTTCTTGCATTGACATGGCTTCTTTGTCCTTTTGTAAATGGTTTTGTAGGACTTCTAATGTCTATTTCATCCTTCTATTGTAAGTATTTGTTACAAATGTAACAAGAAATCCCAGGCGGGTATGTATTAGAGGAAACTGAAAACTTCCATGGAAAAGTAAAGCAAGCTTTGAACTGCAGCAATGTATACGTAACACACACATATACATAGAAATATGGTATTTATACTGTCTGTACTGTTGTAAACAAGAAGTGAAGAATACCTTACCCTGTAATTCCACCGGTCTGAACAGACAGTTAACTGCAGAGCTTTTTAATTTCTAAACTGCAACTGAGAACCTGTAATACAAACAGAGATATTCCTGAGGGACTTGAATGTACTTCAGTTGAAAGGTGTCCTGCAAAAGAAGCAGCTGTTTGCCTCTAATGAAGGCCCCGGCTTTGCCATTGAGATCTTAATATATCCAGCCAAATTGGCTATAGAGACGCATAGTTAGGTACAGACTCGGTAAAAATCCTTCCTCTGTGCCACTCTAGGCCTTTTGGGATCTGGGCAACTGACCTAGCACTGTGGGAATACTATGCTGTTCATGAACTTCAGTATGAATTTAATTCAGAAAGGGAGATGTGGCCTATAAAGAACTTATGAGAAAGTTTTGAGCTAGCTGCAATTCACACAAGTTATAATGGTTGTACTCTCCCCATGAGGATAGTGCAAGGGGATTTTCTGAGTCACACTGTGGCTATGAAACTGTAGTATCCTTAGCAGGGCCAGCGTGTGCTCATTAGGTAATTCTTAGACACCTCTAAAAGATACTATTTGGTTTTGTTTTTTAAATGTATTGCATAAGATATTCAGGAGGTCGTAGTTCATTTGCTGAGAGTGAGTCCAAATTCCTGTAATCTCACCTGATGAGCGACAGGCTCTTCTCTCACAGAGCTGTAGCAGCTATAGTGGGGTTCTCGTGTTCACTGGAGTCCACCTGCCTGGGTCTGATTGCAGCCTGTAAATTAAATAGTGTTCTAGCATTCACCCTGTAACCAACACGATGCTGACCTGTTCTGGTAATCAAGTTAAATTCAGTTGTATTTGAAACCCACGTGACATTTCAGCTATGTTGCTTGTAATCTGAAATCTGCAGTCCTCCCTATGAAATAACTGTTAAACTGAAGGGTTTTTTTTTTAAGACTGAGGATCTGATAAATTATGTGAATTGCAGTCTGCCTAGCTTCTGTCTAGTACAGGTGTTGTTCTAGAAGGCCTGTAAAATTACACCACAGTTGATTTATTGCTAAGAGAATGTAGCAGATTTTTAATTACAGCCTCTTTCCTTAGACAGTTCGTAGTAAAACAGTTAAAAAATCAAAATGTAAACTTTGAAAGCCTTTGAGGTGACTTGGAATTTCACCTCATCTTCTAGGGCAAGTTTTTTCCTTTTTTTTTTGGTAGTTAAAATAAGGATTAATTTGCTTGGAGAAAGCAGAGTGTGAATGAGGATATGTGGGATTAACGAGGAATGCTTGTCAATGTGCAGGCTGTCCTTGCATATTTGGAGTTGGATGTCTTTAATTCCCAGAAAACAGCTTGCAGCAGTGTTCTCACCTCTGGTATAGGCAGTCATTGCGCTATACTCCCGGCCTTTACATTGGCTGCCCAGAAAATGCTAGGTTACTGTTAAGATGGCCTTTGGGCTTTTAAGGTCCTTAACTGTGTAGGCACTGAGTATCATCTATGTTTTCCATTTTATTGGTTATTTGTTCTCTGAAACCACCTATTTCTTCTACTTTTTAGTTGACAGGTAATTGCATGTTGGTACTGAGGTGAGTAAAAGTTTGTAGGCTTATTCTCAGTGGTCTTAATCTTTAGACCTATCTGAACTGGACAGGAAATCTCATGCAAATGCTTCTTTACGCTTCTATTTTGGCTGTTTTGTGAACTATTTCCACATTTTTCTTTCAAATATGAGAGGTGTAGTGCTAACACAGTGTCTCTGGGTTAGCTTATTTGGTTGGTATTGAGGCCAGCAGCACAAACCAGGAAAGGCTGTGAAAACTGTGTATCTGAGGAGGACAGATCTAGGGGTCTCCGACTCCTTGCAGACATTTTTTTTTTTTCCTCTTTTCCATATTTTACATCATGACAGCTAATAGCAGTCTGTAAAGTATGTAAGAGTGAGTACATTCCACCTTGAAAGAACATACTACTGTGGTCTAATATGTATCTTCATATTTCAGCCTTGCTGCCTCACTATTCCTGGCTCTGGCCATCTCTTCTACATGGCAGTGAGACCTGTGGGCATTGATTGGAGAGAAGCAGAGCCCAAATGTGGAGGGGAAAGGGGTTTTTTATCGTAGGGTTTTTTTGGTACTCTTTTTTTACAATGTTGCTTCCAGATGGAGGCCAGGAGAACCCTGAAATTTGGCAAGGTGTAGTTTTGAAGTATAAATGATTTGCCTTTTTTTTATACAAACTTCATTATATTTGTGCCTCTGAATGTTTTAGAGACTAGAGCTTTAATATTGACTTTGACTGTGTTTTAATGAGAACAGTTTTAAAATCTGGCTTTATAAATCTCAGAATTTCATGGTTGCTGGACCTGTCAGAAGAAAGCTGTGAAGACTGAATGCTTTTCCAGAAACTGTTCACTGGTGTGTGTATTTTGTTGTAATGGCATGTGATAGAGACATTAGTTTTACTGGAAGTTTTAACGTTTGGTTGTTTGGGTTTTTTTTTCATTTTTCTCTCTCAATTTGATGCTTGTGATTTTGTGATTTTTTTTTTTTTTTTTTGAGTTGTCATTTTGTGTTAGAATTTACCATATGATCCTTGGATTAGCTTTATTTCAAGCGCTTGAATAAAGGTCTCCTTTAAAGAAGGAATAATGACATCTAACCTGGTTTTGATTGTACTAGACAAAGTTGAAGACTTGTAAGCGAAGGGTGTATACTGTCCAGGATGCACATTATTTTTCTCGTTAGAAAACACATATATGTCTTTGTTTCATTATTTCTTCCTGATAAGTGGACATTTTGTAAACTCCCACCTGAGGGCATGGCACCTCCAAAAAGGACTGTGTCAAGGTTAGTCATAATGAGTAAAATATGCAAATTCAAATTAAAAATATTTTCTTAATCGAGGATGCATAAATGATTCCCAGTGGACACCTAAGTGACAATAAATTTCGCATGCCTGGGAATTAACATGCCCCACTTATATTACTTTGCTGTTCCATTAAAAAAAATGCATTATTCATTTAAATGGCTTCCACTGTATTTAGCTTCTGGAAAAGAGATCCAACGATTATTTCGAGGCCTAAATTTGAGCAACATATAGGACAATTGTGCATGTGCTTGTATACTAAACTTGGAAAAGATGTTACATTTAACATGTCTTTAAAAGTACAAAAATAAAATCATACAAAAAAATTCAGGTAACTGCTGTGTTTGGCTGAAACAATGTCAGCATTTCTGATACCTGATTTTAGAGTATTCAGAAGCTTTCTGTACATATCTAAATCTTTTGATCTGTGTCTGCATCCCTGTTAAACCCACACTATGGCCAGGCAGTATGGTGCACTGGCATGTCTTTTCCTGTCTTCCTTTCAGGGCTGTTTGACTGTCCCCTCATCTGCTGTCCAGCTGTGTCTGCAGGCAGTGCTCTCTGTCCACCCCATGCAGGAGTGAGATGGTAGGAAAGAAGCTAGAGCTCTGAAGCATGAATTTTCAACAGGGACCAAGGAGTGTTTGAGCTGGGAATAGGCAGGAGAGAATGAAGATCTGTGGGGATGGCATATGGAGCTCTTGGCTGTCCCCCTGTAGCCATCTTTTGATAATATTTAACTACCAGTTTGTTCATGTGAGCAGCAGTTATTAAAAATGGGGGCTAGTTTATCTGCACACATTCTCCTTCTTAGCTAAGCAGGTTTGAATGTCCAAGGGTTTCTGCAAGCTCTTACTGAGTGTATACCAAGCACTTTGTATCTAATAATTTATTTTTTTTAAGCCCTTGGAGGTGCTTATAGTCCTAAAGATGCCATACAAGCTCAGATTCTCTCCATGTAAATCACTTACAGTGGAATTTCAAAGGTGCTCAGCCTAACCCTGCTTCCGTAGAAATCAATTGTTAAGGTCCTGGTGGCTTCAGTGGGAGTAGTTACGCCAACACAGAGTGCTTTGAAAATGCTTCCCTAAACTGTAAATGAGAATATACATTTGAGAATGTTGCAACCTAATTTTTATACTGAGCTTGTGATGGTAGTAACTGAGTGCCCTAGATTTAGCTCTGTATCTGCTTGATTATGTCACTTCACCACTTTGTCTGAATTTGGCACTGTAATTCATATTTACACGGGATTTATTCTTTTTGTCTCTTGGCTCTTTGTATTTTTACTGTAGTGGTCATATCAGTCCAGGTCTACACCTGTACCCACACAGACATTTAGGAAGCTCTTTATCCTAGCTATTTCAGTATAAATTAGATGTTTTCTTCCCACCCCCCTGCTCCATGTACATATTTAGGGACAAAATGCTTGTGGATTAAATTGAGATACTGTTTGGATTTGCATGTTGGTGAGGGTCTGGGGGGGGGGTTTTTTGTTTGTTTTGTTTTGGGTGTGTGGGTTTGTGTTTTTTTTTTTTTTTCCTTTGAAACATCTGAAAAAATACTTAATTGGCCCTTTATAAACATTGGCATACTTCATTCTTCAATTATGATTCTAATGTTAGAAATACTAAACTATGACAGGTTTTAAAGAATATTTAAAAAACTGAATCTAGAGGTAACAGCTTTATTACTGCATGATAACTTGACCCATATTTCCTAACATGATTTCCCTACTGTAACTCGTTCATATAAGTCTAATGATATCAGTTGACCTTGACAGCTAGACCTAAAAGCCTGTGGTTGTCCTGTTTTCTTAGAATCTTTTAGGTTTTTCATATTTTAGTTTTTCAGCTTTTTCAAGAAACCCCTTTTAAATAAAGGATACCAAAAATTCTACCAAGAAAGTATAACTCATTCTAGCAACACGCATTTTTGCAATTCCTTTGAAACTTAGGATTGAGTATGTTTTTACATATAGTCTCACAGTGATACCTCTCTCTAGCATAAATACATAATACCTGTGTAGCACAGAAATAGTGCTAATTAGACAGCCACATGAAAAAATGGTTATCAAATGCTTTTGGCTCCTTTAGTGAGTGATGACTTTGCTGTTGTCATTTAGGATTATTCTTAACCTTCAGCTCTGCCTTTAAATGATTGATTGATTTTTATTTTTTTTTTCCTTTTAAAATCCCTCTACTAGTAAATATTTTTCCACTTTCCTCAAGTGGAATTTCCAACTAAAGTACTTTGGCCTGATTTCTAGGGTCAATTTTAGTGGTAATGATGAGTTTAAAGTCAGGTATTTTAAAATCCACTAGGTTAGAAACATTAGGCTTCTGCATAGTAATGTAAAGGGGACACTAGCAGCTTTCCAGTGGGCGTGTCACTTTTAGCTCTGAGATCACATCTTAAAACTTGCTTTGAGCCCTTTAAGAGCAAACCTGAAAACCACCTCATTACTATGCATAGAAAAACTACTTTAATCACTTTGAGATTTCTAAAATGTATTTGTTAAAATCTTTCTCTCATTCTGAGGCTGATATCATTTGACTAAGGGCACTGAGGGAGCCTGACTTGAGAGGTATTGGGACATGAAAATATTGGAAATTCTTATAAGCAGTGTTTAAAATAGCTTTTCTGTAAATGATTTGGTTCACACAGAAAATGTGATCATCTGGTGCTGTGGTTTGGCAAGCACTCTTGATGAATATGAATAAATTCACAGGTGATTTCACCTTTTATGAGTAACATGACCATGTTTAATTTGTCGTAACAACTTTTCTAGCATCATGAATTCTCCCCTTCTTGTGTTTGCCAGTAGCGTAGGCAAGAGAGAGATGGAGCTGCTGGAGAGAGTCCAGCAAAGGCCCACGAAGATGATTAAGGGACTTGGAGAATCTCTCTGAGGAAAGTCTGAGAGAGCTGGGACTGTTCAGCCTGGAGAAGAGAAGGCTCAGGGGATCTTATCAGTGTACCTTCAAATACCTGAAGGAAGGGTGCAAAGAAGTCAGAGCAAGGCTCTCCTCGCTGGTCCCCAGTGACAGGACAAGAGGTGATGTCCTGCTTTTGCTCTTTGCTCTGTACCTATGTGCAGAAAGCATAGATCCAGAGGCCTTTGTCCTTGTTAGCCAGGCTTAAACAATCCTCTTCACACAGGATCTCTAATGCAGCCCCCTTTCGCCTTCTCATGCATCTACTGTCTGAATCGTGCATCAGGATGACCTGAGCTCGGGTGGCAGAAATGCACTGCCTGCTTTGCTCAGCTGAGTGGGATGAATTAGTCAAAGAGTTCAGTTCTGAACCACACAGGCTGTGTGCATTCCATGGCAATCCCTTTCAAGACCTTTCCTGTGAAACCGAGCCGTCCTGAACAAATGGAGAGCCTTCATGTATTCCTCTGCAAGCATGGACTCATTAGAGCAGAGGTGTGATGTTGGGGTGAATACATGTGAGGAGAGGGTGCAACGATAAGAAATAGTTGTGTTGGTATATCTATCTGTTCATACCAGATGTTGAAATCATCATTGATGGACAAAATACATTGGTTTGGGAGGTTCATGTTTTGTTGTTGTTGAGCTGATTAAAAAAAAATTAAGTAGGGATTTTTATTTTTTTCTTGCAAAAATAGTTTTTGGGTTTTGTTTGGCCTTGATGATTTGTTTACTTACGCTTGGTCATGATATTAGAGGTATTTCAAGTAAGAAAGGGGCCCTATGATTGGTATTGCGAAGGCAGGAGAGAGCCTCGTGTTACATAGATCAGTAAGTTGCTATGAAGGAAATTTGTTTATGTATTGTTTGTTAGAAGGCAATGGTGACTGTGAAAATTTCGAGTACCTTGATTGTCTGTTTCTGAGAAGCAGGGATATTTTGTGAATTGGTAACAAACACATAGAATAAAGTTAATTCATGGAATTATTTTTATAATGCTGTTTTTATTGGAGATACAGTTTGAAACTGAAGATAGATGACATGAAAGACACAATTCTCCTCCGATTGAAATATTCTATTTTTAGCATTTAAGAAATAACCTGAAAGAGGAGGAAGTATTTTGCTCGTTAGACACTAATAATTCTTTTATATAACTCTTGTTCAGTCAGATAAATTGATTTCTAAATTTTGGCCTGGAAACTAATAAAGATCCCTTTCAAATGTTAGAATCAGCGTAGAAGACTTGGAAAAAAAAAATCATGATTAGAAATTCTCTAATTGCCAACTTCAGTTTGCATTCAGCTTAAATTTAGCTGTAACACTGTGTGATGCATGTGATGCTAAGATTTATTCCCCCC
>NW_009637593.1:58846-72909 GCF_000690535.1 Cariama cristata | reverse complement strand
CCCCCCCTTAAATTCAGGGCAAAGTGGTTTGGTCTTGGTTTGATTTTTTTTTTTTTAATGTTGCTTATTGAGAAAGGTAGTTTGTTTACCTTATAGCCAAGGAAAGCAAACCAAGTAATAACTGGGATAAAAGAAACTGGTGGTTGCTGAATAGTTACTGTTGTTTGGCAAAGCATGGGGGTTTTTGGGGTTGTTTTTTGGGGAGGGGAGTGTTGGTGTTTCTGTGGGGCTTGCTTGTTTGGTTGTTTTTTTGTTCTGTTTTGGTTTTTTTTTTGTGTGGGATGTTGGGGTTTTTTCCTTTTGGAAAACAGATATTTAACGCAATAAAAATATTGTTTATTTTCAGTTTCATTTAATAACTTGCACAGAGTTCTGTGGATAATGGGTAGGGTTACTGATAGGCTGGATGGATATTAAGCTTATAAAATGTTAATACAGATCTTCAAAAATATTTTGATAGATGTTAATATTGAAACAGCATTGGAAAATGAGGGAATATTTCAACAGAACTAGCTCTTGTAGTTTGATCACCTGATCCAGTATTTTTGAATCCTTGCCCTTGCTGGGCTGGAATATGAAATTAAGCATTCAGATCTGGAAACCCCAGTCTCTGGAGAATTTTGCTCTTTTGGAAAAGGCAACTCTGTCAGCACAAAGGCATTTCTGGAAGGCATTTCAATGAAGATACAAAACTGTAGAGGCCACAGAGAGAGAGAGCAGGGAAGAGATAAGGAAGAGTATGAGTGAAAAAATGTTAGAGAAACACTGGGCCAACCCTATTATTTTGTGCTAACTTGGGTTAAGTAACCCTACAGTACGAAAGCTTTTTTTTTAAAAAAAAAACAAAAACAAAAACAAACAAAACCCCCAACAAACCCCACCAACGTAGAAAACAACAACAAAATAAGGTTATGTATCACTATTGAAATGGAGATTACACCTGCTGTGTTTTTACATGCAAACCTGGTTTTTATAATTCCGTTTCTGCATGATCCTAGTAGTTTGAGAAAGTTTTAATACAGACTTGAAATATCTTCTAATTGAAATAGATTAAAATGTGTTTCACTGCTTTTGTGTGGTCTCATGGAATGTATTTTTGCATTTAGAACTGGTGATTTTTATTTTTATCTGCTACATAGTATAAGTCGTTGATGTAACTTCAATGTGTGCTGGATTAGCTTCTACTGTTAACATTTCTTTTTATTTCCAGTTGCTGGAATTATTGCAGCTGATTTTGCCCCAGGCACAGTTCACTGGGGAGTTGGTACCTGGGGTTCTGTTGATATCCCTGTCACTGGCAAGGTAAGGAGAGGTTGACTTGCATTTGCTATGAGTAGCAGGCTAGAAATAAATCATTTTAATATGCTTTCTCAAGATAAAAAATTAGGAGGGGCAGTGCGTGTCTTGCTGATTATTTATATGCATGCCAGTAGTAACTGGGAATCTTGACTGTGGTTCTTGAAATAGTATTCTTTCTTACTGATGTGTTGAGAAGCAAGTCTTGCTTAAACACTGAAGGAACTAACCTATTTCAAAGGGAGTATTTTTCTGTATGCCAAATAAATTTTTTTTTTTTTCCTTGGAAAAAAGCCATCCTAAATGAGTATCTGTAACAAAAAGTCTACCATAGAAGTATGAAATTTTAGCCTCTTCTCCATTCAACAAGTTTCTTGTGTGGTATCTCAAACCCAGTTCATAAAAACCATGTGTGCCATGTGTCTGTTTAGTTGTCTGCTCTGATGATATTGGACCAATAAAATAACTTGATTTTCAGAAATGCGTACTAATTCCTTTTTTTTGTAATAGCATGGAAGGAGTTATACAGCTGAATGTCATTTGTTTAGTTAGTCATGTAACATGAGCATCTTTGAAAAGAAGCCAGCACTGAGAATGAGCTCTTTTTAAAAAAGACTCGGTTTTGACAAGTCTGTGCTTAGTGTCTGAATACTAGTCAAATGAATTGTTTCCTTGCAACAATGCCATATTTAGCACAGTAATAAAAGAGAGGAAGGAAAGTGGATCTTTGATAAGCTAATTATTTTTGGAACTTGCATCAGAGTTTAGTAAATCAGCATGCTGCATCTGCAGTGCTAACCAAACTAATCTAAAATACTTGCCTCCCTGTGGAGGTATAGAAATGTCATAGTCCGTGGAGACCTGCACTGCATTTATGCAGGTCTGCCTTTTCTGTCATAGATTCAACAGACCTTTCCAGCGAAGAGCTACAGTACTTTAAACAACCTTAACATGGGGTTTAAAGAGATTAATGAATATCAGCCTTGTACTAAACAAATCTTTATCGCTTGCTTTACCTACTACGGTAATTGCCTCAGTGCAGTAGAACCCATTCAGTCTGCCAGCTTGCCATTAATCTCAAGCACATCTTTGCAAAAGAATCTACCTTATCTTCATTTTGTGTGTGTGTGTGTATGTGAGCTCTGGCACTTAATCAGGTCATCAAAACACTATATGTGAATCTCTTTAGTTGTATGAATGTTACATGTTTGAGGAGTACTGACCTCATGTAAGAGATATAGAAATAAAATTTAAAAAAAGAGCTTCCAAATCTGTTTGTTACAGATATGTACACATTCCTGTCATTAAATAAAATGTGTTAACAATTATATGAGGGCCAAGATTGTAGTATGTGAGGTTTATGCAAACAAACAGTATGTGTGTCTTGCCCACTAAAACATGCTCACTGTACCTGCCGCTCAAATAGCAATAATTTGGGTCATATCATAGATAGCTATGTGTGTATTTGTGTATGTGGATTTTTACATATTACGGCTTCAAAACTGATTTAAGTTTACAGACATGAAAAAAACCTCTTTTAATACAGCTGTCAAGTTGTTATAATTTAGAATCAGGCTGCTGTGGTATGTAATCAATGCAGGTATTTTACACCTATTTCATAATGCAAGCAATTTTAATTTTTACTTAGCCACATTGTTACAGTGAAATTCATTATGTATTTTCATGTTAATTTAAACTTTAAACTTTCTACCTTTAAAATTATTTTTTTTTAAAAATTGTATACTTATTTACTTAGTATTTCTGGAGTATTCTCAGACTCTTGTGAAGGGACTGTCTGTTTTCTAAGGTCACAGCTTACATGTAAAGCTCACAGCTGAACATCTAAACAGAAGTTTGGTATTTTTGGAATAACCAGTTAGGATAAGTTATATGCATGGATTAGGTTCTCCCTGGGAAGGATAGAAGAAGTTGGTGTTTAGGAGAAATATCATTCTGGATATGGGAGGGGCCTTGCAGATTTACTCAGGTAGTTCCTATCTGTACAGATAACTGCATGGCAAAAAAGGTGAGAACATGAACAAAGATTGAGTACATAGACTGGGGCAATGTGAAGTTCAACATGGGGCAGAAATTAGGTATAACTTTACATAGCCAGCCTTAAATTAGGTGCTTCATTGGGTTCCATCCCAGTAGATAGGATTCACATGAGGGCCTGAGGTACTCATTATCAAGGGAGATGATTAACACCTGCATTTAGTTGTTTAACCTCAAAAGCTAGGGAGGAAGATGACTAAGACCTAAAAAAATTTGCAGGGCATAAAACCTCCCCATGGATTGAAATATCTGCTGTAAATGATGCTGAATAAGTGAATGTTGAAGTCATTGAGAATGGTGGGGTACTATGCATTTTTTTTAAAATTAAACTATTTAACTTAGGTTTTCAAAATAGGGGTCATAGGTCTTATGGGTGCTTGTTTTTGTATGTTGGGTATTGTCCGTTACTAGTAACTGCTGTTGCTGCGTGTACGATGAGGACAGTGTCTCCATTAGGTAGCGAGGAGGTGGGGACTGTCAGTGTGGTTTGATGTGACATTACTGCAGAGGGCTCTAAGCATACTGTGTCTACATCATGGCATATAGACTACTAACTCAAGTTCCCAAATCGATATAGGCATGCTAGTACAGCCCTGTGCCCCACAGGCATCATGCTACCTCGCATAGGACAATGTGCTGCTGTCCTTACATCTTGTGCTTGGAATCAGCTTGGTCTGTGCTGATTTGAAGACATCGTGCTCCTTTGCATGGCTTAGACCTGATCTATGTGACACCACGCTTGGAGCCAGGAGACCTGGGTCCTGTGTGTGTTTCTGTGTTTGACCTTGGGCATGTTTCTCTGTATCCCTGTGGGGCAGTTCTCGCATCACAGTAGTTATGCCTATTGCTGCCTTTCTTTAAGCACATTGACATAGATCTGGAAAGCTTTCTATAGAAATATTAAATATTATTGCTGCTAAACACTAGAGGATATCCCCAACTTCTGTTTTTCCTTGCCATGTTACACAGCAAATTTCTTAAAAATCTTTAAGAAAAATAGAAAGTAGTTTCAGTGAATAAGTAAGGCAGTATATCCTACGTTACCCTGGAATTTCAAGTGACTTGAGACTGGATAATCAAGGCTGACCTGTACATTTATTTGAACTGGTTTTGATTAAGGGGTGGGTCTGTTCAGCAGAAAAAATCACAAGTGAGAATTTGCCCTTTACATTTAGATGATTATTTTTATACTGTTTCTTGACCTTTTAGTGCTGTGTTTGGTGCTTGTGGTTGCTAAGCACTTTTTAGCTTCTTCTTTAAAAATGACTCACAAGACACTGATAGGTTTGAGACTCTATTCAAGAGCTGGCAGAGCTTGTTTTTTTGTGGTTCCCCGCCACCATTTGTAGCAGTCCTCACATATCTCTTGCTGCTCAGCTGCTCAGACCATGACCTAGGTGATGCTGTAATACTTCGTCCTTTTTCTCCTTTGACCCACTGTTTTCAGGGTTTCCTTAGAGTCCTGCAAGTGAACCATACATACTGCAGCTTGATGCCTTTGCATGTAGCTGCTGGTTTTGCCCTTGCTCTACAGTTGACCTTGCAAGGTCTTTCTTTCACAGTAATGTTTGTATTTTATTCACTTTCAGGCTTGAAGACTACACTCCTATAAAAGTCTTTATGCTGAAAGCTGTTTTCCACATGTTAGTAACAATTGTAATAAACAAATGGATTTATAGCAAAGCAGAAACATTATATGCATGCATGAACCGTACATGTACCTCCTCTGATTTGCAAATGCACTTTTATGTGATGCCAGAATTATAGCTATTTATTCTGACAGTTTCTCCTAAATATTCACACCACATTGCAGGACAGAAACATTTTAGTATGCAAGGGTCCCTTTTTATAGGTTGTTTTTCAATTTCTGACATATGGGCTGAATGTTTGAATTGGAGGATGACAAGTAATAGCTAAATGAGTTTGGCCAAAATTTTTGAACTCTGTACCAGAGGGTTGATATGGTTTGGTACCTAATTAATAATGTGTTCAGTTCTGAGCTTCCACTGAAGCCTTCTGCTTCAGACGTGGCCATCGGTCGCTTTGGGGCCATAAAACTGATAGGGAACAGAGACAAGGGCAGACACTTCTCTAGCTTTACTGAATGAAGAGAGTGGGAAGAAAGGGGTGGAAAATAATTATCTTCCCAGATGTCAGCGTGAGAAGAGAATTATCGGGAAGAGTGCTGGATGCAGAGGCTGGGATGAAAATGGCACAGTGAAACCAGAGGCATGCTGGAAATCCCTACCTTGAGCCTTCCACAACTACCAGCATTTAACTGTGCTATTTTGGGAGAGATTTTTCAGTCTCTCAACTGCAAAATATCTATAAACTGTTTTGGTTGTCCTACACCTCTTCAGTCTTACTCTGTCTGCCTAGTTTTGTTCTTGCTTGCTTTTAGGGATGTGATGAGTGCTTGCTTTAACTAGCAGCTGACATGTTACATCAGAAGACTTTGCTAGTCCTGCTGATGTAGGTCACAACTCTCAGGAGGCATCTAAGGCTGTGACCCCTAATTTAGAGTCCCAGGATGAGCTAGACCAGAGGAGTCTGCAGTCAATGGAAAATGTTCCAAAGGCTCTGTCCTGAGTGAGAAACACAAATTGTTTTGAAACTCAGTGGGACTTCAAGATCTACACCAAAATAAAATCTTGTCTACAAGTGTAATTAACGTTGTCTAGGCTTTTAAGGCTTGAAATCTTTCCTCTCTGAGAAGCAGAGTCCATCAGAATCAATTCTGACCACCCTTCCTTAAGTACACTTGCAGATTGGACAAGTGTTATTTTTTTTCCTTTGACATCTACACATAGTTGCTATTACTTTAGTTAATGATACAAATCTAGCAATTAAGAAACCATTTCTGGATTTCTAGTAATTTCACGTTCTGTTTTCACAGTTTTATGAGAGGCTCTTGGAAATACTGACCATTGACACTTTTCTGAGGAGCTTCTCTTTTTTTGGTGTATACCAGTAGTCATTTCTTGGATGCTTAAGAGATTTTTATGCTAGTCACCTAAAAACATAGATGCCATTGCTCTATTATAACAGTTCTAAATTACCTTACTTTTCAAGTATGGCTAATAGCTCCTCAAGCTGAACATTATTCCTAGATGTGTTTACTATTGACATATAGTTTTCTAGGATTTTTCTAGCACAGTGATCAGTGATCATCATCCACCCATTCATGTTTTTGAAGCGGCTTCTCCTTTTTGTGAAGGATGTTCTGTGGTTCTAATAGAGTCTCAGCAACGTAATTTTCTTTTAATAGTTGTATTTTCAACTTCTACTACAGTGACTACTACCTGTTTTTACGGGTGTAGGGGGGAAACAGTATTATAAATATATTTGAGTGACAATTAGAAGATATGAATATTTTAATTTTCTTCTTTTGTAATTCTATTACTTCATTAAAAAATCAATTTAATCCTCAGTTTTCAAGGGGTTATTTTATTTTAAGACGTGTGCATTGCCTTGTTAGCCTTGCTTTTATATTCTCACTACTCCCTTTCTCATGATTTTGGGGAAGAATAAGAACATGGGAACTCCGATATCCCTCCCACACAGAGACTGGGCTCTTTACAGGGTATGAGCTTGCAAGCAGTTCTCGTCACTGTCCCAGTCCTTCGGTGCTTCAGGGTAATTGTTAGGTTATTGCATCCCATTCACCCCTTTATAGCTCTATATGATTTGTGCTTTTTTATTGCCACAAATAGTGATTTCCAAATACAAAAAATTGTAGTAGCCTACTAGTCAAGGAGGTAAAGTTTACTTAGAAGGTAAATATTCTTTTTCCCTGATTAAACTCTTTGCTGGTTTTACAGAAAACTTTTTGAAGAATGTTTTGCTCTTGCATACCAAGTGACAAAATTTCCTAATGTCCCAATCTCAATAGTACAAGATCTTTTTCTGTTTCTTTATACTCTCAAAGCATTAAGTTACCAGAGAGGGACATTCATTCAGACAGATACTGTTTTGTCATTTTGAAGTTGAAATATTTGTTTTTGTGTATCACACAATGCTGATCAGACTTTGTGAAAAATCTGAAACTGACTGTGTACGTGGACTAAATCATGTTATTTTGTGTACTTGAAATGCTTCTTTTTCTGAGCCCTGTACATCTGATAATAGTGACTGGTGCTTTTCTTGCAATGTGATGGGACAGAGATACGGGCAAGTTTGCAGCAGCTTGACAGTCATTTAGCGTAGTTCTCAAAACACTACAGCAAAACCTTAAGTTAGGCTTTGTCAGGAATAATTAAAGGAGCCAAGTTGGGGTTAACTAAAGACCATACCTATATGTAGGAAGCAATGCAGAGCAGTATACAGTGGAAGGATATAATTTCTTTGTTCTTGGGCTTTTTCAAGGCTCCTACGTGGAGAAAGATGAATTAGGATTAGGATGAATGAATGAAAATAGGTTTGTTTTTTTACAATATTTTTTTTCTTTTTTCTCCTAAGGCACTGCTTCCACCTACAGCTTTCTTCCAAAACTTGAAATGAATGAAATCACTTTCAACTTTAATAAAACTAGAAGTGCTATGAGAAGCCTTTGGGACAGGGAATTTTCAAGTATATTTTCTAATGAATGGCATTCTCCAGCTGGCCCTGTACACTGTCTAATATTTTGCACAGCCTTAGAAATTTTGGTTCTGTATGCTTTATTCACCATGGATATTTGCATCACTGAAGCTATTTTGAGAGAGGATCTATTGAGAATAAAATTTTATTAACTCATTGAGGATGTAATATTTTTTATGCAATAATTTTCCACTTCAGAAAGCTTTTGTGTAATATTATAAATCAGGTTCAAGCTAAAATACACACTATGGAATTAATAATCCTTGTTTTCTAAATGATAATGATAGTACTAATTAAGTTGCTGTTTACTAGGGAGTCTCAGTCCCTTACACGCTATTGAATGGAGTGGAAGTGGTGGAAATCT
The DNA here is from genome assembly GCF_000690535.1 of Cariama cristata. Classification (NCBI taxonomy): domain Eukaryota; kingdom Metazoa; phylum Chordata; class Aves; order Cariamiformes; family Cariamidae; genus Cariama; species Cariama cristata. The sequence continues at coordinate 64,616 of NW_009637593.1, read as the reverse complement.
GCAGGAGAAACTCGCCCAGCCTTGTCAATGATGTGTAGGTGCTGCTTGCAGCAACCCAATGCAGAATTCTTTCTGGATCTGGGACCACACGGCTGTCCATGCCTGTGATCTCTTGGACAGCTCAGAAAGCATGTGCTTGTCCTGAACCAGACACTCGCTACAATGCCATTTCTGTGCAAGTATGCCAGGTGATTGTTTCTGTTGTTACACAAACATGTATTGTGTGTGCTTTGTAATAAAGGTGAGGATGATTCCAGAAAAAAACCTGGCTGATGACACTTGAAAAGTTTCTTGCTTTGAAATGTTGTGTGGTAGGTTTTTTTTCTACTGTCCTTTAAAATAAAGCAGCCTACTTTGATGAACAACAGGTCTTAATCTTTCGTATAGGGGAAGAAAGTAGCAAAATAGCAGGTTTGATTCACCTTTCTCTTGAGGGATACTGCAATATAATCCATAAGTAGTAATGACATCTTTACACCAGTGGTATTTTCTTTTTCCAGTGGTCTTGGAATCTCTCTCTTTTTTTTTTTTTTTTTTCCTTTTTTCTTCCTTTCCTGAGGCTTATGTCCCATCTTATGAAAATACATAGAAATCTTCCAATTTGCTTTAATGTCCCGGAAGGCTGACCTCAGAAACACGCACCCCACAGATGATGAATTGTCACCAAAATGTAAATCTTTGTTTGATTGTTTTTATTTGGTTGTTTTTTCATTCTATGAGATGATGTTTTTTCTTTGAACTGTTTAAGGTTCAGTCTTGGCAATTCGCTGTAGGCAGATGCACTGCAGTGCTCCCTGAGCACCACTGCTGAGGCAGTCTATGAAGACACACCAGTACAGATATGCACACCCAGTTGCTGGACTAGGGGGGTTATATGCTACCAACTGGTTTTCATCATCCTGCGGTTTTTCTTTCAGAGTCTAAAAGAATTGAAAACAATTTTATTTGTGGAAAAGCTTGGTACCTGCTTATAATTAACTCCGTGACAGTGGTTTTCACAAAAGTCCATTGCTTATTTTATATAAGCTTCAAAGGGCTTTGTAAAAATGAAATGTTTAACTACTGGAAAAATAAATAAAATTGAAACATTGCAATAACTTGGAGATTTTTTTTTCCGATGTTTTCTGGGAAAATTGGTAACACAAGGTACATCTGGTGATCTGGCCCAGATCAACTCTGCTATGTTTAAGGTTGCATGCAGTGTGGTTTTTCCGCCTATTAGTGGGTGTCTCTGTATATGCATCAGATTTAATCAAGGACAATGAGAAGGAGCATAACTTTGGAAAGCTTAATATGACATTTTCTGGAGTCACCTGTATGAGATGCTTTAGAGTTTCTTTCTGTTTAAACAATGCTTTATCCATATTCTCCTGCAAGCATACTTCTCTTGAACTTTGTTCTTCTAACTGCAGCTGCTCTAAGTGCCTTTCTAATACTTCCTCTTCTAATATTTGGGTTTGGGGTTTTTTGTGCCTCTGAATGAAATTTGTTCATAGCAGTGATAGCGTGTAGCTCATAAAAGGGAAAAGAAGAACTTAAATCAGACCCAAAACACACACTGTGATTTCTGTAACATTTTGTATAATTTTTACAGTCACTTACAAGATTTATCTCATCCAGAGTGTTAAAGCACATCAGATCTATTGCTGGTTTCCATAGAGAGTTAGACATACTCTGTATGCGCGCAACAGCGTTGTGATCATGTGTCATCCAGCTTTTAGTATTTTTAAGACAGTTTGATTGCAACTGAAGTGTAGTGGTGGGGTTTTCCATTGATGGTAACTGCCAACATAAGGCATGGCTATCAGGAACTATAGCCCAGATATAGATATATCTGTTGTCATTAGATTTTTGTTGCATGTTTGGGCTGCTAATATGCATAACTGAGGGACTTCCCTTGGCACAATGTGTGTGTGAACGTGTATGATGCTAACTTTGACCTCTTGCTGTTTTATTGAGATTGCACCTGAGTGTAGAAGGATATGCAAGCCATGGAAAACTGTGTGCTTCTGTGCTTCAGCTACCTGCAGTCCTTGGAAGTTCCTCTGGTCGGGATGTGGGCTTTTCTAGTTTTGCTGTTATGTGGCTGATCAGTACCTGTTTCAGCCTCAGTTCCAGCAATTGTTATTCTTGGTTAACTGCTCTCCATCTATGCTTATTTGAATTGTACTTCTAAAGTGCTTTCTTATTATTGCACTTTTTCAGATGGGAAGGACAGTAGATTACATGTTCAGTGAACATACTAATCTAGGAGGAGTTTGCTTTGGTTGTTAGAAAAAAAAAATCAATTAGTGTGTTTTCTTTTTTTTTTTTTCTCCAACAGGCTTGTATCAGGGCACTTAGCATCATATTGATCCAACAACTGTAAGGCATTACTTCACTGAGGCCAATGGAGATAACTCTTTAATAGCCGTAATTCCACTTGCCTGCGTGCTACATAAGTTGCCTTCTGAATCACCAGGTAAGTATGGGAATTTCCTTATTACTATCTTTATTTGTTTCTGGTAAGGATAGGTGAGGACTGAGTGACATGTGCTGCTGGTAAGGGACATGGGAGGCCTGGTTCTCAACTCTCAACTTGGCATGTTACTAGTGCTGAGTCCAGACTTTGACCTGGGACAAGAGGAACATGGACTAAACGATCACAGAAAGCTTAATGTTTTGCTAAGCCTACACAGTGGTCCACACATACCTTACTTCTTAGTGGTTTATTTTCCCAAGCCCAGATTTTGGAACACCAAGTTCTTCCAGGATTTAACCAGATTTTTGCTCCTCTTAACACTTCAGGAGTTGTATTTCAGCTGCCTAGCTGGTCAGATGCCTCTGCTCAGAAGTTATTCCTTATCATAGAATCATAGAACCATAGAATGGTTTGGTTGGAAGGGACCTTAAAGATCATCTAGTTCCAACCCTTCTGCCATGGGCAGGGACACCTTCCACCAGACCAGCTTGCTCAAAGCCCCATCCAGCCTGGCCTTGAACAGTTCCAGGAATGGGGCATCCACAACTTCTCTGGGCAACCTGTTCCAGTGCCTCACCACCCTCGCCATGAAGAGTTTCTTCCTAATATCTAATCTAAATCCTCCCTCTTCCAATTTAAAGCCATTGCCTCTTGTCCTATCACGACCTGCCCTTGTAAAAAGTCCCTCCCCAGCTTTCTTGTAGCCCCTTTTAGGTACTGGAAGGCTGCTCTAAGGTCTCCCCGGAGCCTTCTCTTCTCCAGGCTGAGCAACCCCAACTCGCTCAACCTGTCCCCATAGGAGAGGTGCTCCAGCCCTCGGATCATCTTCATGGCCTCTTCTGGACTCGCTCCAACAGGTCCATGTCCTTGTATTGAGGACCCCAGATCTGAAGGCAGTACTGCAGGGGCAGGGGGTCTCATGAGAGCAGAGTAGAGGGGCAGAATCCCTGCCCTAGACCTGCTGGTCACGCTGCTTTGGATGCAGCCCAGGATATGGTTGGCTTTCTGGGCTGCAAGAGCACGTTACTGGGTCATGTTGAGCTTCTCGTCAACGAGCACTCCCAAATCCTTCTCCTCAGAGTTGTTCTCAATCCATTCTCTGCCCAGCCTGTATTTGTCCTTGGGATTGCCCTGATCCAGGTGCAGGACCTTGCACTTGGCCTTGTTGAACTTCATGAGGTTCACACGGGTCCACCTCTCAAGCCTGTCAAGGTCCCTCTGGATGGCATCCCTGCCCTCCAGTGTGTCAACCACACCACATGGCTTTGTGTCATCAGCAGACTTGCTGAGGGTGCACTCGATCCCTCTGTCCATGTCGCCGATGAAGATGTAAAACAATGCCAGTCCCAATACTGACCCCTGAGAAACGCCACTCGTCACCGGTCTCCACGTGGACATTGAGCTGTTGGCCACAAGTCTTTGACTGTGACCATCCAGTCTGTTACTTATCCACCAAGTGGTCCATCCATCAAATACATGTTTTCCCAATTTAGAGACAAGGATGTCATGCTGGACAGTGTCAAATGCTTTGCATGACTCCAGGTAGGTGACATCAGTTGCTCTTCCCTTATTCACCGTCACTTTAACCCCATTGTAGAAGGCCACCAAATTTGTCAAGCACGATTTGCCCTTAGTGAAGCCACATTGGCTGTCACCAATCGCCTCCTTATTTTCATGTGCCTTAGCATCGTTTCCAGGGGGATCTGCTCCATGATCTTGCCAGGCACAGAGCTGAGACTGACTGGCCTGTAGTTCCCCGGGTCTTCCTTATCCTGGTGTCAGGAATGATGGTGGTGGGGGTGAAGGGTTGGGGGAAGGGAGAATGCTTTAGCATCAGAGAAAAACCTCTTCCCTCTCCTTAGCCTCCTGGGAATGGGTCTGTGCTCGGCTTGTTGCCATGCATGTTTGAGTGGGGCATTATAGCGCTCTCTGCTGAGCTGAACTCATGGCTTTAAGGTTTGTTTGGGTTTGTTTTGAAAGACTTGGATGCAGCTGTCTCGAATTTCCACTCAAATATGTTCATTTGGCCTTGCTTATAATGAGCTGAATTTCATATTGCCCATACTGCACAGCCAGCTTGCTACACAGAATCTTAACAGCTTTAATAATTCCCCTAACCATCCAATTAGACTAATAATAAAGGCTTAATTACATATCCAGTTAATCATCACATTTGTTCACTGAATGGCTTTAATTGGTAGATAGAGCTGTAACACTATTCCAGTTTGAAAGCTATCACCCATTTTTGCTCACAGCTATATTCACCTGATTGTTTTTATGATTGGGACTTGACCAGCATTTATTAAGACAATAAAAAGGCTCAGGAGTAAAGAAACATAAGGGTGGCAGCACCCTTCTACCTCTGGGTGCCTTGTCAAGCCAGGACCTCTCTTTACAGTGCTCTGTACTGCTTATGTTGAAGGAACTCCAAATAGCAAATGGCTGCTTTACAGGTTTCCAAAAACGAAGCTGTTCTGTATTCTGCCCAGGTAGTTCCCTCAAAATGACTGTTAAAGACTCTGGGACCTGGAAGCCCCTTGGCTTTGTAGGATTCAATAATGCACCACCTAAGCCATTTTGAAATAGATACTTCAGTAGCCCTGAGTCTTTTCTTATTATGGAAACATATAAATTGGCTCATCCTGTAAAACCCTTCAGTTTTAAAAATGTAAAACCTAATTGCCTTATGGACATTCAAAGAATGGAGGCGCTTCTCTGGGGAGACTTTGCACTGAACCAAAAGATGACAGAACTAGTTACTGATTAAAAAGAAAAGAAGAGTTAACCTCTTGATGCCAATTGTCAGGATTTCCCCCACATATATTTCTGCCTGGTTTAATTGTTACTATATTTCTACACCACACAGATCTTACTTCATTTTCTTCAGGGTTGAATGGGGTAACTGGTACAGAAACCTCATTGTCCTAGTCATGTTCCCTTCATGCTTTCAAATCAAATGCCTTGTACAACTGCAAAATAATTTCCTTCCTTTAACAAACCTTCCAGTATCCTGAGTGCAGGAGACTCGTGTTCAGTGTTCAGATTTAGCTGACAATATTGACCTTCACTGATCATTTGAAACTACCTTAGTTTGGGGGGGGGCGGGCAGGGAGTCTTCTAGTATGTAAAGAATAATTATTCTGCCTTTGCATAAATAATCTGTTATCAGAGGAGAAAAAATGGTGATGTTTTTAGCAGGCTTTACACCCTGGGGAAGTAAATGAGACATAAAAATGAACTTTCAAAGTCTTGGTCTATAGAAAAAGGAGCAGTGTGTGACGGCAAAAAAAGTGAATTTCTGTGAATTAG
>NW_009637593.1:49681-58769 GCF_000690535.1 Cariama cristata | reverse complement strand
GCTGCCTCCCTGGCCCTCAGTGGCAGCTGCTCTGATTGGATGCCACCAACAGCATGGCAGCGAGCATCAAGGAGCTGCAAGCTGGGAAACATGCAGAGCAACTGTTCCTTAAAGTGCATGCCACAAGTCACCTTTAAATATATTTGAAGTGGTTTAGGATTAACAGGCATCCCAGTTCCCTCTTGCAGCTCATTTAAGGAGGAGGAGGGGTGTACATGCAGATCAATAGCACTTTGACAAACTGTGTTTCCATAGCTGAATTCTTTTAAAATAAAATAAAATAAAAATATATATTCCAGAAAATGCACAGGTGCTGAACCTCAAGTATGAGAAATGATACTACTTTCCTACTTCAGCAGTCTTATCTTTAGAGTCCTGGATTTCTGGCTGTTTGGTGCAGGAGCTGTAGATTTGTTTAGTATGCATATTGCACATAAAGATTAAACAGTGTCAGTGAGTGTGTAGTGTGTAACCTTTCGATGAACTTCTCTTCAGATAATTAATGTAGTTATTCATAATGTGCATGTGTTCATGATACAAATCTAATACTTTCTGTAATCGAGGTTGGAAAAATCAAGATCTTGCTGATCGAGCCCTGAGGTGCTGTGTAATGTCCTTATGCAGCAATATGTTGGTATCACAACAGCATCTAGGTGACATCAGAACTAGTAACTGCTGATCCTGGAAACCTATAGTGAATTGACTGTCATGGGCTTCAGCTCACTCTACCACCTCATCTTGCTTCCTTGTACATTGCCCTTCCCCAGAACTGGAAGGGGAGCACTGGCATGGCCAGCAGAGGAAGGGAAAAGGAGTGCTGAGCAGAGCCCACCCATTCCCTGAGTGTTTTCGAGGGCCAGTGGAGCGTTTTGGGAGTGCTAAGTTTGATCTCCCCCTTTGCCTGTACTCTTTCTTCTGGCTGGCTGCTGAGACATCTCCCTAGCAAAGTGCCCGAGCAGAGTTGTATGTGTAGGTTCATGGCTTCGGAGGAGTGTGGAGAGAGCTAGCTGTGCTGGGATAGATGGACTATGCATGAGGGAGATGCAGAGCAGGCAGGTATCATTGCTATCACATGCCTTTACTATCTATGCCATGGGAAGAACTTTCAGAACAGGTTTTCACTTCACAGATGCAAACAGCTTTAGAGAAGGAAAAGCCAGAGGTGCCTACACCCATACATCCCCCTTGAAACCTTATTAACACCTTGTTCGCAAAGATTAATAGTATTGTGATGCACAGTGGCTCAAATCCCAGGAGACATTCAAGTGCCCATTGCTTTCATACACTAGTAGCATGTGATCTTGTGTTTTCCATTATTTTCTTGTTTGCAGCCACTGTAAGTTTTCTTGATTTTCCTTCCATACATTTAAAGCATCTTTCTTTGCTGTGTTTTAGCTGCTTGATGGCTTCCTGTTGAAGGATCAGTTACAGATTAAGGGTATGCTTGTTTGTATGCTTGATTTCTCTTGGTGCTGCAGACCATAATGACATGAGCTTCTGAGTCATTAAATATTTTCCTTTAGACATGACCTTGGTTTAACAAACTCTTCCAAAAGTTGAAAGGGGTCAGTGCATAAAATGGGTAAAACCAAAGCAGATACTTTTTCTCATTACATTTGAATGTGAAATTTTCAGAAGACACTAAGGACACTTGAAAGAGTTACATCCCTCCAATTTTTTTCTGTAAATGAAAAGAACTAGAGGAAATCTGTGATAAGGAGTATTTTTATGTGAATCTTCCACTATTCCCTTAAGAAGCGTCGTTAGCCCTAACTTTAGTACACCTTTCGTTGTGAAGGGGACATAAGTAAAGAGAACTTCTTCATGATTAGGGAATTCTTTCTAGGGTTACTGCTTTTATGCAGCACTCCTGTGCCGTAACTATCCTTGGACTCTGTTAGAAGTAACACAGTGCCCATTTCTTGCCTTGGTGAAGGCCAGTGCTGCCTTCTGAACTGTAGGACCTTCATCATCATTTTCAGACAGAAAGATTTTGTCTGCTTAAATTTTTTAAAGGCTTTTTAAAAATCAGGACTTTAGGAGTTCTGTGGTTATTTGTGTCTGCCATACCCTGTTCACTGTAATCAGGTTTTCCTTTATCTGTCCCTGCCATTTATGCAGTGTAACACATTGCTTACAACCGTATCAGGAATCTTCCTGGTTTATGATGGTTCATTAAGTGCATACAATTAAGCATCTGTTCAAACTAAAATGTTAAACTTTATGGTATTTGGGTTGACAATCAAGTGTGTTCAATACAAATGCCACATTTCAGTGCTTGCCTTTTTAATATTTTATTATATTGTCTTGAAATGAGCTTTTTTCCCTTTTTTTTTTTTTTTCCCCTGACCCTGTCAGATTCTGCCCTGAGAGAAAGGCTACAGTTTGTTCTTGCTTCTCTGGAACCATTTACAGTTCTGTCCTGGCCTATCTCTGTGACCTGTCAATTCTTGTCTGCCTCCTCTGTAAATTATATGAACCTTGAGACCTTTTCCTTGTCACACTTTGCATCAAATGTTATTTCTTTCTCCATGTTTATTCAGCTCCATATAAAACTCTTAAGTATTCACTTTTTTCACCCACAAAAGCAGTAATTAGTTCTTGGAAAGTTCATAGACATGCAAACTGTACCCTTGCTAAGTGAAGTTGTCTTGTGATCCTATTAATGTGATTCTTCCTTTTCTCAGTGTGCATCCCTCTGCCTTCCTACTGCTCGTCATGGTCTTGCTAAGCATTCAAATGTAAGCTCTTTGGGGAAGGGCTTTATGTTTTAATATGTTTCTTTATAGCTGTTGGTGCATCGCAAGAATAAATGAATGTTCAAGGTCAGTCTACTAAAGTTTATTTGATGCACCAAAACTCTTCTCCTGCACTTTGGATCCAGAAGAATGAGCAAATTCAAAGATTTATGTCCACTAGCCTTAACTGCCAAATTATCAATGCAATGTAAAACTATTGCAACAGCGGTCTAACCATTTCCTGGTGCTCACCTTAATAAAGAGCGGTTACAGCCAAGGATAACCTGTTTTCAAATGCATTTGAGTCATGAGCCTTATGCTGAAGGACACAGATGGGGTTAAGAATGACTGTCTGGATCTGGCCTTATCTCCCAGGACTCTGCAGCCCTTAGAGAGAGAAATAATGTCTTGGTCCTGCAAATTTGAGACACAAATTTGTGACAGATTGCGTGGGACCAAACAGTACTGATTGGGACTCTTCATATGGTTAAGGAAGCAATGGTATCAGCATGAAAGCTGAAAAACATGTTTATGTGTTATGGAAACTGGGAGCAATTGGATCTGATGACCACTTAGACATACTCTGGTAGCACAACCCCCCTGCGTTTCAAAGATGTACCTATTGGTCTGTATTGTGCCAGTCTGGAGCATAAAAGAAGAAAGGAATGGAGACTTTAAGTGTAGTATTGCCTTCTGCTGCTGCATGCAGTGGTTGAAGTCAGAAGTAAATGAACTGCGGTATGAACAGAAGATGTTTAGTGGAGTGAATTCATCCAACTTCTAAAGTTGATCAATAGCAGCTGTTTTGCTGCTAGTTTCAGTTTTGAATATACAAACAATTAAATACTGGTTGAGTTTGGCTATCTCTATCTGCTACTGTCCTGGCTGCAGAATAACTTTGGTTTTCCCCCTCTGAATCCAATCTAATAACAATGTTTTAAATAAAAGGATGTTGCTAGTGAAGGGGACAGTCACTGTTAAACTTCTTTAACCCTCTGCCTAGGCTGAGGCGTTGAAATGTGTGAGGGGAATCAGCCTCTCGAGGAATTATACAGGCTGTGTTTCTCATTTAAAATTATTCTTTTCCTCATCCTGCATCTCTTGGGAGAAACAGAATATTTGCAAGTCAGTGTTAGCACAAACGTTACCCTACAAAACTAGATATTGGCCATGTAGTGGAAGAACCTGGAAGATCTGGGAAAGCAGAGGTTGGTACACATAAACATCAAAAAAGCAAGTACAACCCAAGCAGTCTGAAGGTTCTGAACCTCTTCCAACATTGTACATGATGTTCGTTACTTGTTCATGCAAGCCCCCAGCACTTCATTCCTCTTGTTCTTTACTTGTGTGAAAGTAGCTTTGTCTACTACTCCAGCCTGCTGGGAGAGCTGGCTGAGCAGGAGGTAACTCCCTTTCTTCCCTTCTTCTCTTATCTTTTGGATTAGCAGAGCTTGGTTCCCTTCTTTTTTGTTTTGTTGCTCCTTATTTTTGCTTTTGACTCTACCGAGCTGTAGCCATAGCCCAGGAGTGGGAGTGGGTGATGTTTGTGGCAGACGGTGCCTGCTTAGCTGTCTGCCTCCTCTCCCTGGTGACTTTGGGCCACTCTGCTCCTGTGCCTGTCTCCCCTGTGGGGCTGTGCAGTCAGGCGTGCAGCCAGGGCCAGGGCACTGGGTTTGAGTGGTTGCCCAGGAAAAGTGGTTGAGCTCCTTTCTAGCTCAGCAGTCAGAAAAATCTCTCCAGCATCAAGTAGGAAATAAAGATCTCTAAAAGTGGGGCAACTCTAGCAATATTTTGCAAAAGGCAGAAATTAGGAAGCATCATCATGAAGTCTGAAATTGCTTTCCATAGTGTTTATGTTTTCCAAACTTTGCAGTTTCAGAGATTTTTATCTCAGAAGTACGTTAGTGTGAAATAGAATTCAAAATGCCAGGGGAAAATCCAGCATCCAGTAAAAGAAAATGTTGCAGTAGCAGGCTAATATATGTAATTTTTTTTTAAAGTGCCAAATTCTTTGGAATCTTAACTTTTCAGTTTCATTAACAAGTGATGTGATCTGAAAACTCCATGTTTTCCAGTTGAGTCCTGTCTTAGGACAGAGGTATTTTCAGTTCAGGCACCCATTAAGAGAAATGAACTGGCATCACAACATTTGCTGCTTTAGGACTGACTTTTGTCACTATATATTGGTGATGTTGTATGAAAGACTCTTTTCTGCATACAGATTTTTATTTAAAATCTGATGAGTCTTGAGAACTAATCAATTGCTGTCTGAAATTTTGCTGTTTGAAAAGATGTTTTGTGATTATTTTTGTTGAAAAATATCAATGGAATGCTACAATAGTAGGCACCGTGTGAATCAGGTGGATGCTGCCAAACCATGTAGTCAGAGGTGCTCTGTGTTGGAGGATATGGTTTTTAATGCAGAATTGGGATTAGCCTGTGCAGGAGCCAGGTCTGATAAGCCCCCTGGAGTCTTCAAAAATGAAGTCACAGAATTTGTTTATTATATTGTCTGTGGCTCTAAACTGTCAATAATGAAATGGATTTACATTTGTTTTAATTTTGGTTTTATATTCTCAGCACTGTGGCTAAGCATCTGATGGACTTTAAGTTATTCTCTCCTATTTTTTGATTCTTATCTCCTTTATTTGTCTGCCATTATGGCATCTCTATCAAATAGGCATTTCGGGTCCCTGCTGCTGCTTAACCTAAGCACAGTACGTTTCTGATTGCATCAACCAGAGACTACCCAGTGCTGCTTACTTGGACTGAGAGAACGGGCTAAAGCCCTTCCTCACTCACAAAATCTGTCCTGAGAAATTTGAATAGCTAAAATGGGAGCTCAGTTACTTTCTATGGGAATTACTGCTCATGTATAACTGGGAAGAGGGGAGAAAATAATGTAGCAAGGAAAGCCTTTAGAAAGAGAGAAAGTAGGTGATAAAAATAGGGCATTTCCCTGACTGAATTTCCAGGCTGTACAGCAAGAGGTTTCACTCCTCCTTTTTTGACCTTAAAAAAAAAAAAAAGGGGGGGGGAGGGAGGGATGTTGATACATCAAAACAATGTTGGAGGTTTCGTAATAGACTTGAAGTACTGCTCAAAAAACCTGCATTTTATTTTGCTGCTATTGATTACACTGGAACTGGATGCAGCGTATTTTAAAGCATTCTGTAACTCTAAGGCATGTAATGAGACAGACCCCATCACAGATCCCATGAACCTGGGAACTAGTTAGAAAGCTGGCATTGTAATTCTTGAGCAATGCATCCCCTCTTCTTGCTACTATCAACTTGATCTAAACTGGGCATATAGTGTAACAATAGTTCTAAGATTAGTGTAGTTTTTAAATTTTTTTTTAAAACCCCATAACCAGTTAGATCAGTAAATTAAAAATACGGATTTTTTTCATGAGATGAAATATGTGCAAATATGCTGTGAAAATGAATGTGCATGCAGTACAACTGTGTGTGAGTGTAAAACATAAATAGGGTATGTAATATAAAATTGTGTAATGTCCAATGATTTCGGCTATAAGTGAGCCCCATCTGGTGGTGATGTAACGAAACAACTGAAGTTGTAACTGCGGGGAGAAGATTCACAAAAAAACTCTGAATCTCTTTTCAAAAGATCAAAGATTTAACTATATAAATAAAATATATGCATCTAGATGCAATATAATCTCTACACCTTTTAAAAATACTCATCTCTACAGTGCAAGCTAATAGCTGTATCTTAATAAAGAATGAAAAAAGTATTTTGGGAAGGTTTGTGGATAGTTTTTTGTCTTTTGTGAGGATTGAATTTTAATGCAAATGCTTGCTTCTGTTGTACTAACTTTTTTGCATTTCTCATTCAAATAAATGTCAACAGTTTCCTCAGCTTAGAAAAACAATACTGAATTGGCTTTTGTTTGTGGACTCAGTCACTTCCAGGAAATACTTAATTATCACAAGCGCCTGTGGTTTTGTTGTACAACAGAGTAGCAGTGCATCAGCTAATGAGGCCAAGAAGAGTGATTGAAAGGGTAGCACTGACAGACTGTGTGTGTATAAAATTCAAGTTGAGCATCTCCATCATATTTCTCCTCTGGAGTTTGCTGAGGTTGATGTGCCTTCAAGGCTAGTAGTGATCATTAAAGAGTTAAGGGTTGTCATACCAGTGTCTGTCTTGGTGTGACTCCAGGGGCAGACCTTGCCATCAGTGTGGTAAACATTGTGCTTTCTACCTTTGCATGGAATCCCCATCACAGCAAAAACTAGATGACGTGCAGTTCCTGGGAGCTACATCTCGTGTCTACGATGGGCTGAGCTGACTGTTGGGGTGGCCTGGAGAAAGGGGAGAGGTAGAGACTGCTCGGGTGACACCATGAGGCCACTGTAGCCCCAGCCGTATGCCCACATCAGTCTGGGTTGGGTCCCGATGGCCTTGTCTTTCTTGTGGTCTGACAAAAGCATCCCATCTGCCTGCCAGGTACTCTCCTTGTAGGCAGGTTTCACCTCAGTCAGATTGGCCCATTCCTGGCTTAAACTAGTGGCTAAGTGAGGTTTGGGATGGGTAGAGGCCCAAGCTGCAGGAGTATGAGGTTTAGGATTTCCTGTGCTCCAGCCTCTCAAGGAGCCTCTCTGGTGGCACGAAGAGCTAGGCTGGGATTGAGCATCCAAAATAATCAGTTTCAGTTTCTTATTACTCCACAGGAAGGTGTTTAATTCTCATTCATTTCTCAAAATATGCATATTTTTATACCCTTCTTCAAGATTAGGTATTTATAGCTCTGTACAGCTTTGTATGCCCCATATTGGCTCTAGTTCTACCTAATGTAAAACTGATTTTAAATGTGATTTTATAAATGCATTTAAGTTTGTTACACTTACGAATGCTCAGGTGAGTAGTTTATTCTGTTGTGACATGAGTCAGAGAGTACCTGCACTGTGTTGGTGTGGTCAACATGGGGATGAAGCGCAGGTACTCTTGGGGTCCTGCAGGTACCAGGATGAAGCCCAGCTGCCCGTTTTCCCCCTTCTGAATGGGGACTACGTGCTGTTAGTCTGTTCTCTGTCTTTCGCCGGGTTATTAGTTAACATCGCACTCATTTTTTTTTCTTGTTCCAATATGGCATCGTTATTGCTGTGGTTGAATGTTTCATGTTTTGTTTTTTCTTTTGCATTTACCCCTGACATTTTAGGGAGAATTACAGGGGAGGAGGTGTGGCTGAATTCCTTTAGCAAGGAGGAAATGGATGTTGTGTATTTGTGAGTTCTATATATGTACTTTGGGAAGTTTGCACAGCATATAGTGTTAATCAGTAATGCACCAACTACTCTTTTGCAGGTCTTCTGTTACAGTTCTGTTAGTTATAGCTAAATAATTTTCTTTTTGTTCTAGTTTTTGTTAATGAACTGCATGGCTTTCAGCTTTAACTGTTAATTATAACACCAATTTGAGGACCTCTTTCAGTACGTCCTGTTCTTCTGAACAGCTTGGAAAGGGTTTTCTGTTTGAGGACATCTGAGAAGACTGAGAAATTAAGTTATGGCTAAGTTAACCACACATTTTGCATCCCCACTTGAACTAATATTTAGACCATTTTATGCTATCCAGTGCTGTGAATTTGCTGTGAATCTCTGCAGAGAAGCTATTTCGTGAAGCTCTGTGTATGGGGATTTTATGAGATCCTTCTTTCCCCTTCAGCACTGTCTTCCTGTGCTGTACAAATTGTGTAAACTTAACCCTTTTCCCACTTTGCTGGAGGGCCGGGGAGGCTGTGATTTTGATTCTGACTTGGCTGAGTGAAATCATTTCACACTGCGGTACTCGGCATTTCTCTCGGAGGCTAATTTCTGTGCCAGTATTTGCCATTCTCTTTTGACCTGTTTCAACTGTGATGTCTTAGAAAGCATGCTTCTTAAACTTCTGTGGTGGGTTGACCATGGCTGTATGCCAGGTCCCCACTAAAGCTGCTCTCCCCCACAAAATCACTCCCCCTCCTCAACTGGGCAGGGGAGAGAAAATACAACAAAAGGCTCGTGGGTCGAGATAAGGACAGGGAGAGGTCCCTCACCAATTACCGTCATGGGCAAAACAGACTTGACTTGGGGAAATTAGCTTAATTTGTTATCAATCAAATCAGAGCAGGATAATGAAAAATAAAAATTAAATCTCAGAACACCTTTCCCCGACCCCTCTCTTCTTCCCAGGCATAACTTACTCCTGAGTTCTCTACTTCCTTCCTTCGAGCAGCTCAGGAGGATGGGAAATGGAGACTCGGATCAGTTCATCACACATCTCTGATGCTCCTTCCTCCTCAAAGAGAGGACTCCTCACACTTTGCCCCTGCTCCAGCGGGGGTC
>NW_009637593.1:36213-49456 GCF_000690535.1 Cariama cristata | reverse complement strand
CTGCTCCAGCGTGGGCCTCCGTGGGCTGCCGGGGGACAGCCGGCCTCACTGTGGGCTGCACCAGGGGCTGGGGGGAATCTCTGCTCCGGGCCTGCAGCACCTCTTCCTCCTGCTGCACTCACCGGGGGGCTGCAGGGATGGTCCTACCACGTGTTCTCACTCTGCTCCCCCAGCTGCAATTGCTGCTGCGCAGCTTTCCCCCCACCCTTCTTAACTGTGTTATCCCAGAGTTGCTACAACCATCACTGATGGGCTCAGCCTTGGCCAGCAGTGGGTCCCTCTTGGAGCCGGCTGGCGTTGGCTCCATCGGACATGGGGGAAGCTTCTGGCAGCTTTTTACAGAAGCCACCCCTGTAACCCCCCCCGCTACCAAAACCTTGCCACGGGAACTCAATACAATTGCAATGAAAGTAGAAGTTTGTAAGCATCATTCATGTAATGGAATTGCTTATGAACTCTTAATTGTGGTGACTGCCAGTATTATACTGTGTGTAGCCAAAGCTGCTTTTCATTAAGATTTTAGGTCTTCAAACCAAAAATAACACCACTAGGGGCCAAAGTTGTCCATTTCTGGTTTGGACTTAAGTCAATGCATCAGTGGCATGTTAAGTTTTAGTTTGTTTTTTATTTGATACTGATAGCTGTTGAAATTAAAGTTGCTCTTTTTTGTAACAGCAATGCATTATTTAATAATACAACAACATTCCTCTTTTCTACCTTTTGTTTTTAAAATGGATTGCGGATTTTGTTTTGATTTGCTTTTTTCTTCACACAATCTATATAGAGACTTAAGTTTGGAAGTTCTTTATATTTGCACTAGCTGGTTTTGACCCAAAGAATAATCAGGTTCAGACAAAAGTGGTCCCACTCCTACTTTGAGTCACAGATCTTGAATCTGCCCATCATTCTACAAAGGAAACACCACAGAATCTGTCATTTGGTGCCTTACAAAGCCTGGATTAGTATCACTGTGTAAAATAAGAGCTGTGAAATGTCACGTGGTTGTAACTCATGGTCAGAAGAAAATTTGAAAGTAGAGGAAGAAAGAGGACAGAGGGAACTAATGTTGCCTTGCAGCGGCAACTACTATGTATTTCAAGCAGCATCAGTAATGTTATGGTGGGCAGTAGTAGGGTGGGTGCAATCAAGTCTAAGAGCAGCAATATCTAGTTAAATGATGGTTGATATGTTAGCAGGAAAAGAACTAGACTGAGGGCAAGGGAAGGTGTGATTTGGGAAATCTTATAAAAAAATATTTAAACTCAAAACACTATTCCATCTTTCAGGCAGAGTAAATTATCCTTTGATAGAATAGGATTTTTGAGAACAATGGAAAATATTATAGAAGCATTAACAGGCCACAGACCTCACTGATGGTTTATAGTGGGCATAGAAGTTTGAATAAAACACCTTCACACAGATCTAAGTCTTTGGCTTAGAGGATTTTGACTACGACCAGAATGAGTTTATAAAAACTTTGAATTTTTATACAGCACAGTATACAGAGGGATGGCTGAGTCTGATCATTTGCCAGTGTTGATGTCCTTAGGAGCAAGAGCACAATGATAGTTGCAGCAATAACCATGAAACCTAATTGCTAATCTTGATTGATTTTAAGAGGCTGTGATTCCTGAAGTTGCATTTGTTAAGTCTTCTGTCTTTTGTTACTGTATTTGGATGGATGCACACAGTGAATCCAACTTTATGAATGTACCCTGGGAAAAAGAAAGCTTTATAAGATGTTTTTAATATTAATTGATATAAAGTACACTTTGGGTCCAGGTAAGTAAGAAATACAAATTGGCTGTGTGGCACTTGTATACTGAAGAGTGTGTGTTTGATTTACATAATGCAGTGTGTCACTAGGGAGAGAGGTTATTGACCAGATCTTGATTTAGGTGGACCTGATTTCTGTCCTTGGTCTTTAGTCTTTTTTCTGCCAGCTTTTCTGAATTGTTCCCTGCTGTCTGCAAGAAGATTTTAATCAAAATCGTATTACGTCAGAAAATACGAGTTTTGTTAAAGTTGAAAATTTTCACAAAACCATACATTTTTAATGGTGGGGCTTTTTCTGGAGGGAAAAAAAAAGGTATAAACAAGTTCCACACTTTTTCTGATTTTGAATTTGTTACAATTTCAGGAACTATTATTTTTTAATGCATACTATAAAGTAATATATACTTCATATATATTACTTTATGGTATGCAGTATATCTGTCTCTTCTTTTTTAACACTTCATCAAAACTACTCATTGCATACAGGAAGCACTCTGATCTGGAAGTTTACAAGTGACAGCAGCTTCCTTTGAGGATAAAATAGAGCTAAGTATGACACAATATTTCAGACCACAAAGTGTGTTGTCACCATTACTGTCAATAATAATAAAATTTTTCCAAAGTAGAAACTTTGAAAAAAAATTACTTTTGCAACAAACTTCAATATATCACACACACATATGCCTCCCTATATATATGTATAAAGGCAAATGCTGAAAGTACATGTAATTCAGAAGTTGTGGTGATGGCTTACGCGATATATTATTTTTAATTGAGTTTTTTATCCTTTCCCATTCGTCAATTAATATGTTTCCTTGGATATGTATTGTAATTATGAAATATGAAGGTAATCTACTGCTGATACAAACATTGCATTAGCAGCAGGGCAGACCTGAATTAGTAATCCTATCCTTTGGGTTTTTTTTCTCCTGGTGTGTTTTTTTCTTCCTCCTTTTTTTACCCTAAGGAAGCTGTGGTTGATTATTATGCGATAATATTATGTTGTATGTGTTGTAATAACACACTTGGGCTCCAACTAGAGGTAGAGGGGTCCATCACTGCATTAGGAGTAGAGAAGGTAAGCAACATCCAGATGGTGTAGTTGGTAGTTCTGCTTCAAAATCTTAAGAAATTAGCAAGTGTTTTGCCTTTTAAAGGCATTTTTCTATTGGGAAAAGAGAAATATGTTCACAATGTTCCTAAATAATTTCAGTATCTTTACAAGGTATTGGAATGAAGAATGTTTTAGTTTTTTGGTAATGCTTGAAATGGATTTTCCATATCTCTGTAACTTACAGCTTGATTCTGATTTAATGTTTTTCAGACTAGTATAATTGTATGACCTTTATTAAAATTACACCTGACTGACACTTAAGGGGGGTAGGGGGAGAAAAACATCAGGTCTCATTCTCAAGCCTCAGATCTCTCTACCTTTCCCACGAAAACAATAGAGGAGTAGGTTTTATGTCTTGAAAGAGCCAGGTTTTCAACCAAAAGATACAGGCATCCTGGTGAGTTATCTAACGAATAAAATAGCTAGGAAAGTTGGAAGGGATGTTTTTGTTGGTATCTTCTGGTGTCAAATGAGAAAGCAGGGTGTCTCTATTTTGGAAACGATTAACCTTTAATATGTATAAACCAAGAGGAATTTTACCTTTTCTGTAAGGCAGATAAAGAAACAATGCAAGTTTGTGGCACTTATTTAATTTTATTCACCTTGCATACCAAAAGTCCTAGAAATAGGATTTTTTGACAGATCACTGTCAAATATCATGAAATATCAAACAGAATTAAAACTCTGTGGCTATTCCTGTTCCTCAGTAATCTTGCTGCTTCTAAAACGAAAGCATATTCTGAACTTTGGTCAATAATTGTCAAGAGCACCTAGCACCTGTTTAGATCTACATGGCTGGACCTCTTTGGTCTTCTATATGGTTTTGAAAATATTGTCCACTCTGAATGGCCAGAATGAGCCTGAGCTGGTTACAAGTCAGAAGGCTGGGATGTGCCATGAAGAAGGCAGCAAAACCAGAACACAAGTTGTGATGTTTTAAGAATTATTTCAGTGTGACTGTTGGGAGGACTGGGTGCTGCTTTTTCAAGTGCTGAATTCTGAGGAGCTAAGAGGACTTCGTACTTTGGAGGTTCAAGGTCTAAGCTTTAATTTGAGCATTGATCTTGTGGTATACAAGAGTGTAGTTGCTTGAAAAGGATTTTTAAATTGCATTTCAGTAATGATAAAAAGGCAGCAAATTCATCAAGTCATATATGGGGAACCACCAACCAACCTTTGGGTGGTTGGTACAGTCAAGTGGCCTGTTTAATATTTGCACAGCAGCATCTACAGCTTGAATTTGTGAAAAGGGTGAACAGAAACACAGTCTCAATAGAATAAAATACTGAGTCTAATTCTGAACAAATTTCTAAACTTACAGTACGGGATCTGTTGCATATCAGCTAATCAGAGCAAGACCAGGAGGTATTGTCTCAGCAAATGCATGGCATAGCACAGCACAGGTGGCTGTGTTAGTTCAGTTGCCCTTAGAGGTCCCTTTTACGGTTTGATATTGCTGATACAGCTGTATCTCTGACCAATCTGTTCAGAGACAGAAATGAGCATAAAAGCAGATGAGTTACTCTAACACCAAGCAGCTGGTCTATAATCTGTATTCATGGGGTAAATGGAAAACAGCCTTACAATAAATATTTCTAATTTTGGCTAGTTATATCATATCTCAGTCTAAATGAACACTGTCCTCTTTCAGTAATTATTATAGTTTGCAAAGCTGCTGAAAATTAAGTTTAGTTTGCAAGAATATTG
This sequence comes from Cariama cristata, assembly GCF_000690535.1. NCBI lineage: Eukaryota > Metazoa > Chordata > Aves > Cariamiformes > Cariamidae > Cariama > Cariama cristata. Next base: position 44,859 of record NW_009637593.1, on the reverse strand, counting down.
TTTTCCAAATCTGTCTTTTATCAGCTTCTCATCCTGATTAAAAAAATGACTACAGAGCCCTGTAGTAATGGACTGAGAGCTGATCTTTCTTAAAAGAACAAAGTAACCAAAACATGAGTTTCTTTCAAGGCTCAGAAGAGATGGGAATTAATTTAATATGCTGTTGTCATAAGTTCAGATAATTAAAAGCTGATCTAATGACAGTAAATGCTAGTTGAGAGAATTTAAGCTCTATAGGGCTGTACTGGGCTTTGAGGAGAGAGCAGTGTTGATGTCAAATTTGGATTCTCTCATGTGAAGATGAATGTCTACCTGAGCTCCTGACTCCATACACAACTCCAGCAGTGTTAATATTTCTATGAGATAGGTCCAGATACCTGTGCACAAGAAAACACAACAAAATGTCTTGCAAATGGTTTGCAATTTTTAGTTGTCTTTTTCAAACATAGTTGTCACTAAATGGTTTTGTATTGCCTCATTAGAGATGTTTCTTGAGTTGTGTGCTGTAGGCACACACATCATTCTTTAATAAAAAGAATTTCAAGTTGATGGCTGCCTACAGCTTGCTCAGCAGTATTTGGAGAAAAAGGTAACCTATTAATATGCCTGGTTTGAATTATAGGTGCTTGAAAATGCTGGATTATATTTTTATATTATTTTAATGAGTAGTCAGGTCAGTAACAAATCCCCAACAACCTGCACAGTTTACTAGCTGACTAAAAAAAAACCCATCCAAAAACAAAAACCAAAACCCAACTAAACAAAACCAACCAAACAAAACAAAACCAACCAACCAAAAAAAACTCCCAAAACAAAGAAAAAGGAAGTCAGCAGAGTATTTGGCACCTTCTTAAAAAAAAAAAAGAGAGAGAGAGAAAATTAATTCCATGATGTATTTCTAATGAACGACCTTTCTTGACAGGTAAAAATCCTGTACAGGGGCTCTTTACATTTCAGTCTCTACTGACAACACTATTAAGGGAAACAATTTTCAGCCATCTGGAAAGCATTCTCACTGCATCCTGCCTGTGCCCCGAGAGCACAGGGTGCGAGCAAAGGTTGGGCAACCACACAAAGCCAGAGCCCTCCCTCCATGGCCCTGCTGTAGCCAGAAGCATCGCTGACTAGGCCAGGTCATCAGCATGGCTTCCTAAGGTTCATGAGCTGGGAGGGGTTGAAGTAATGGTTGGTTTGGGGGTTTTGGTTTAATCTTGAAAAGGTGCACATGTGCTTACTTCTTTGTCTCCCACCAGATGTTCTCTAGAGATCCATTCTAACCTAAATTATTCAATGATTCAAAGAAGATTTTTAAAGCTCTCACTGAAAACATGGGTGTGCTTCTGCCATTGGAGGTGCAGTGACAGAACACAAGGACATAAATTACTCTTATTCATTGAAAGAAAAATTGGCACCCTCTGCACCAATCCTCAACTATTTTTTACTGTCAATATACTACTGTATCATATGTTTAAAGTTCCTTCACTGATGACTTAAATATTGCTATAGTATGCTAAAGAATTAATAGATTCCTGCTCCAGTAGTGCTGAATTTGCTCCCAAATTCAAGTTATCAGCTGTAAAATTAACTGCGTGGTGTGCATCATGTGGTTTGACATCAGTCTTAAAGACTTCTCTAGATTTATAATACCAAGCAGTAGGAATATTTACTAATACTTCTGATAGTTGTAATAACTTCTCATTATCATTTATCATCATTTTGCAATGCAGTAGCTGAATGGAGGCAACCCCATATAGCTGTTGCCATTAAAAGATAATTTGCCAGCATCAGCACACGGTGCTGTGTAGGTTGGTTCTCAAGCTAACTCCAGAAGCTAAATACAGTAGCTCGTGTGACATTGTATGTTCACTGTTGGGAGCTGGTGAGTTGTTAATGGCACCCGTTATACTTATTTTTTTCACTATAAATCTTGGATACGTTCTTCTTTTACAGAAATGATAGCCTAACCTGCAGCTCAGTAATTCTTCAGGTTTGATTGGAGCTAGGGTCTTTGGTTAAATCTGTCTTCGCTGTGAGCACTTTCAGAGATAATCTTCCAGCTTTTGTCAGCTGGTGATGCAGGAACTGGTTCATGCCTGGGAAGCGAACAAGACGACAGCTTCTCTCTTGCATGGAAGGAAACATTGCCATAGCTTTTTGGTTGGGTAAGCTACTGTTAGCCATGTTAAAGCTGTTTTATGCTGCTACCCATCCTGGAGGTGCTGGTCATTTGGGACACAATGTGAGAGTGGCTTTCTGGGCCACTGGAATTGGTAATTGAAACTGATGGTGTAGGGGAGTTGTTTATGTTGAAGGGGGTAAAAGCACTGGAGTAATTTTGTTGTGCATGTGCGCGTGGAGAATAGAAATCTTGATATGCTTCTTTCTCAGGTGGTAGTGTTCAGTCTTTTACTTCTATACTGTCTAAGTCACTTGAAATTTGTGACTGTTTACTTAGACTGCTAATCCCCTTGTGTGTAATTGAGTATTGCCATTTCACAGATAAGGTACTAATTGATTTCCTCGCATTATGCAGGGAATTTGGCAGAGCAGAGAGTTGAATGCATGTCTCCAGAGCCTGAGATTCCCCCAGTACTTACTGGGCCATATTGTTTTTCTGTGTCTTTCCCTTTTTCTCCATTTCGTTTCTCTCTTCTCTTTTTTGTGTGTGGTTTTGTTTTGTTTTGTTTTTTCCCCCTCCCAGTTTTGAGAAATGTGCCCTGCACTGTAGAGAGTAGACATAGATAGCCGCTGACTATAGATTTCAACTTAGAAATGTGTCTTAACTGAAAATCCAATCTGGATGCACAGAGGATACCACTCCAAGGAGAAGGCTGGGTAGTAATGGACGTCAAAGGACAGTGACATAGTTCTGCATCAGTTTGCATCACTTGATGGGCTCTGGATCCCTGCTGTTAGAAAGCAGGATTGCATAATAGTAAAACAAAGATCTCTAATAATGAGTAAGTGTTTTTTACCTTAAAGTGGTTGTTTTCTTGCTACCTTTTTTTCCAGAGCAACTGCTTAAGACAGACACATATTCAGTGATTGGTATTTGAAAAAATAAAACTGTCCTTTGTTAAGAGCAGCTACTGAGTTATGTGTTGTTCTATGTGTATTGAAAAGCTCTGGGATTTGCCAAGTCTAAATGTTAACAGTGGTCACTGATACTGTGTTCTGATAGATAATCAAAACTAGAGATTTTCTTCCACTGCTGTAGAATATATAAAGCAAAAGTTATTTTACTTTTACTTACTACCATTAAAAGTACAAAAGAAGTTATAGGAAACAATTGCTAATACAGAAGCAATTCACAGCAAAAATTAGCATTACCAACCAAACTCTCATAGATGCCATGTATGCCTTGCTTGGTGTAGTCTTTTTAATTTGGACTATGTAATTTTTTAAGGCTGTAATATTTCCTAATATTTTATTAGAAATCATTATTTTAGCGTTATAAAACATGTATGCTCTTTCTCCTAAGAGACCAAAATGGCTACAGGTATTTCAAGTTAAATACTGTACATAATTAGATAATTTTAAAAATGCATCTTATTTACCCAGAAGTGATTCCAGTCTCTTGACAACACACAAATAAGGCATTTAATTTTTTCAGTGTGTATTTACAAAGCTGCCTAGCCTTTCAGTCAATATGTGGTATGGTAGCTTGCACAAATATATACTTTAATACATTTAAGCTCTAACTTGCAGCATGCAAATATGAGCTGGGAAGCCCTCACTGGGGCTGATACTGCTATGTATGTTCAATTATAAATGTAGAAAACAGTTTTTTAAAACCCTCAAACATATTTGTCTCAAATCTTTTTTTATACTAACAGTATTTACTTGGGGGACACAGTAGCACAAACCCCACCTTTTAAAACTAATAAATCACTGAGCAGGAACTCTATTCTGACTCTCTTTTTGAAGCACTAGGTGATGATGTTTAACAAGGCAATGAGTCCTTCACAGGTTACCATTTCAGGATAGTCTGCCTATGGAGTTTTCACATGTATGTCAGTGCTGTACTGAGAGGTCTGTTTTTCCAGAGGTGCCGAGCACCATATATGAAGTGTCCAAATGTAATTAAGTTGTAGGTGATTAGTAACAGCTTTGGTGGTTTTAAACATAAACTTTGCTAACAGGCATGGTAGCTTTTGGGCTGAGGCATTCAAGACGCAAGTTCCCAGCAAGGTTGCAAACATAAAGCACAAATTCAGGAGATGACAAATGAGAAAATGTAGTGGAGTTTGAAAAGCCAGCTTGACACAAAGCTGAAGCATTTCCTGACGTCTCTCCACTGTCAATTTAAGGAGGAACGTGGCATACCAGGTTACAGGTAGGTGATCTGTTTCTGTATAAAACAATGATGTGGTTAGCTGCACTGAGCTAATGTTAGCTTGGTAGATGGGGATCCTGATGCAGGAGGGATGGTGTTTTCTGAATAAAACAGAGAAACTCTTGTTAAATAAAATAAAATTAATGTTGCTAGTGCCTACAGCATACACATCAAATCCTTTTGCTTGAGATTCTTTCCTGTGATAAGAGCAAGGGCAATATATACAGATTGGACAGATGAGGTGTCATAAAGCGTTGGGGCTTTTGTTTTGTTCTGTGTTTAAGTGTTATGTTAGGACTCCAGCAAAGCTGAAAGAGTCTTTCTAGAAAGTGGAGGAGGTTGATTTCTTTCTGTCCAGAGGAGAGGAGCTGATTTGTTGGGAAGCCATCCCTTAATGTATAAGAACTACAGTGACTTCTTTGTGGGTCACTGGAGTAAGAGGCATTTTCATTTACTCTTCTTGTTTGAATCCTTTGCACAGTACTTGAGACTGCTGCTATGATTGTTTTTTGCTGTCCTTTGCTTATGTTCTCTGAATTGCTTTCATGTTCTGCCACGAGCCATGTCAGTCAGTCAAGCCACTTCAGAAACTTCAAGTTATTGTCACAGTCTCCATAGTCCTTCCTCATTTTCAGTGCTTTGGCCTCTGCTGGATCCAGGTGCCGCTCTGCATCTGCAGAACGTGCTGTCTTTCTTTGCTATGGGGCTTGTGAATTGCCACCATCACAATTTCTGGTGGATCGAAGGATAAGAAAATAGCCAGAGAACCTGAAATTGGGATTTGGTTATAAACTAGCAAAAAAATGAAAATATTGGGATAGTCTTTTCCCAGGATAAAGAAAAATTTCCCTTGAAAGAAGGAAGAGTCATGTTTTTTGCTGTTTCTGCGTGTGGATGTATCCTAGGAGCCGATAAGCCACATGAGGACTCGATCTGTTTAACTGGTACAATGCTCTGAATTTTTATTCTCCACTGAACCAAGTGGATAAATGGAAGTCAAATCACCACGTGTGCTAGCTAATATGTGGTTTGATGTTTATTCACCCTTTGCAAAATGTGCAAAACCAGCCTTTGTAACAGTGCTCTAAGAAGGAGAAAAATCCCAGTGTAGTGAAGTGCAGCCATGGAGAAACACAATGCTGTTTCTTTGCTCGTGAAAGTGATGCCAGGTTAATGAATACCTTCACTCTAAAATCACTCCATATTAACAATCTCACACTTGCAGGAAGGCCTGCAAGTCAGCACGGAGACTGTGGTAGCCCACACCACGTATGGCTCTTTGTCCGTGCTGATATATGACTCAGTGCTGTGCAGGTTCTGAAGGGGTTTTTGGCTGATTAGAACCGTCTTGGATGCATCAAGTGCAGCGTGTGCATGTGTGTGGGCAATGTGCCCCAGAGTTGGTGGAAGGAGAGCAATTCCTCCTCCCTGCAGTGGATTCATCTGGAGCGGCGGAGGCCAGAGTGAAGAACTATTCCCTGGAACCTACCTCGTGCTCCTGCTTCCTTAGCTCCAGGCCATTGCTCCTTGTCCTGCTATCTTCTGAGACCAGAGAATTCCCTTCCTTCATTTATATTATTACCTTGAAGGTATTTATAGACTGTGATTGAGGCCCCCTGAGCCTTCTCTCTTTGAGACTATGTAAGTTTAGCTCCCACAGTCTCTCCTCACACATCTTACCCTCTAATTCCTCTATTGCCTCTTTGTATTTCCTTTAATATTTTAAACACTTTTCCTAAACTCTAAGCGCCTGAGCCAGCTGTACTGTATCACTAAGCAGGGCAATGTTATTAATGCCTGCTTAATATTCACTTTCCCTGTAATTCATCCAAGACCAATACTAGTGTGTGCCCTTGCGCATAGTACTGTATGCTCCCATTTTGTCAACTGCTATCAGATACTAAATTTTTTCTTCAGCCTTTGTGTGTGTCTTATACCACAGTGCTAGTGCTGTTTGGTTCTACTTTTATAGTTACAATTCATGCTTTATGTTTTAAGCATTTTTTTCTTACTAGTCTCAATTTGCTTTTTATACAATTCTTTCTTTTTTTTTTAATTTGACCCTAGTCATCAGTGGTTTAGGCCATCTTCTGCCTGTCCAAATGTGGACAATATGTAGGGTCCACTGTGTCCACAGATATTGAAAGATGACTATGTAGTGACAAATACGTGTCACTTCTGAAAAGTGAAAAAGACTTCTATCACAAATACCTGCGTATAGTGTCTAAGAAATGCAAACACATCCATGTCACTAAGAATTCACCTGTCCAACCACTGATTTGCCCACATGTTTGAAAAGTTGAGGAGCTGATATTACTATTACGATCCACACACTGAAGGCTGAAGATAGAGGAATGAATTGTCACTTTCTTTAATCCGCTAGATCCTTTATGACAGAAGCTGAATAGTCAATGTAAAGACCTGATTTTCCATGATACTAGTAAGTCTTAGAGTCTTTCTTCCAGCAGGATATTAAAAAATATCATACTGATATTGAACACTCAGCACCGTGGATCAGATGCTGTAGGAGAACTGACCTTATAAGAGGAATGATGGTGAGCACTGGGCTAGGAGATATTTTATTGATATTTGGCAGATTTCCTAAAGGGACCTGCTGCATTTCGTGGCCAAGTGTTTCCAGTGCATGGGAGACAGCAGTGTCTCTTGTGTCATATTTATAGATAAGCACCAAGCCTTTTAGTTAATTTCTGATAATTAAAAAAAAAAAAAAAGAAAAAAATGCAAGGCTGACCTGGTGAGAAAAGCAATTGAATTGGTAGTAGCTTAGGAATAAAAGTGAGGTTGTGATAACAACAGCTGTAGTGGATGTTTTATTATACTGAATAGGGAACAGGTGTCCTATTGACATACTGAGAGAAACCTCAGGATCTTCAGAAATTGCAGGGCTGAAATTGTGTGAAAACTAGTAAGAAAAAAATGGTTCAAAAAGAGCAGGGCTGTCCCCTTGGTAACTCTGCATGTCCTGTGAAAGGCTGTCAGGGTGCACGTTCAGAAGATTGGTCACTTGGTCTGTCTTTGGTGAGCCAGGAGGCAGGGCCAGGGCATCCAGGAGTCCTCCTCTTTTGAGATGCAAGAATGTAGAAATTTGGTAATCATCAAATCAGTGTTCTGATGACCAGATGCTTAGTTTGTGTTGTTTGAACTTATTAGACACCCACATGTGCAAAGGAATAACATTCCACTGAGGTGGAGGAAAGCATTCACCTTGGCTGCTACAGACAATCTCCAACGACAATGAGAATGTGAATCGACAAACACTTATGGTACCAGCTTTGTCGCTTCACCAGTCTGTTGGTCTGTTGTACTTAGATGCTAATCAGTTGGTATAGTAGTAATTTAAATCAGTAGATTAAAAAAACCCATGCTTTCATTAAATGCTTTTTTCACCTTACTATTTGTCGGCATGAGATCATTATCTCCTGGCAAGGTTCTGTTCTGTTGACATTATCTCTTAATTATATTAAAATGAAAGACAGAGTAAAAACTAATACTTTACTGTTCAGGAATAATTTCTGAAACTATTATTTAGATTTAAAGGAGTGACTATGTCAATAAAGCAGAAGGAGGATGCTCTTCAGATTCAGTGTAATCGCTGCTGTAAGGAAAATGGATTATGTCTCTTAATCTGGTAAATCAATCCTCATAAAAATGGCATGAGTGTTATAATCTCCCCTGTCTGAACCTGCTCTTTCAGTTAATAACTGCAGGAAGCTGACAAAGTTGGGCAGATGGTCACAGAATTGGTTTCACTGGAACCTCTCTGAGAACAGATATAATGGGTTGGCCTCTTGGTACGCTTAGGTGACACTTTCCATTACTTTTCACTGTCAATACAAGTCATAGTCACATACAGCTGCCTTTTTTTTTTCTTTTTTCCTTCTTTTCTTCTCTTTTCTTTGTAAGGCTAACCAGTTTTCAACAGATCCTACGGTTGCAAACTAAATGTTTAGGACAGTCATTCCAAGGAAGTTAAGTATCAAACAGGAATGAAATAGGACAAAATTAAGTTTTAAGAATTAAGTTCACCCATACCAAACAATGCTATTAATTACTTGGTCAAATTACAGGCCTCTCTTGTAGTTTTGTAGTTTTAGCTGCAGGACAGCTGGGGATGGAATTAATCTTTTTCTTATTACTGTGTCTTAAATCCTGTTCACTACTGGCAGTGTGAATGGTAGCCACCCTTTCAGTTGCTGTTGAGTGCAAACAGAAAGGAATTTGCATTCATTCCTCAGAAGAAGCAAATGCTACAAGAGTGTACTTGAATTGGGGGGGGGGGGGGGGGGGCA
>NW_009637593.1:33335-36182 GCF_000690535.1 Cariama cristata | reverse complement strand
ATGTACTGTGTAAGAACTGGTCATGGTTTCATAATTAGGAATTAATTGAGTATTGCATGTAAATTAGGGCTGACCAACCTCTCTTTTATGTGTGAATAATACTATGTTTTTATAATTCCAAAACACTCCCTTTAAACTGGAGACTTAATTCAGTTTACAGATTGAAAATTAATTAAGCATATGTCTTTCAGAACATTTAGTTCCCCAGGTCAAATGATTTTCTCTTCTCACAGGCTTAGTCTTAGCTGTAAGGACAGAATTCTGTAATCTGTCTTGTTAAAATAATATTTATAAGCTGTGCAAGGAGCAAAGGCCATAACTGGATTGTTCTCTATAAGTGAAGCTTTCCTCTTCTGCAGAGATTTAAGTAATAATATTTTTTCCTCAGATAATTTTATGTAAAAGTGTTTTCTTCCAAGCTGTCTGCCACCTTTTTCTCGTCTGGTCTGAAAAAAGGAGCGAGAGTAAAAAGAATTTTTTGTTTGTTTTTTTTTTTTTAACAGAAGCCATTTGTCAAAACAGCTACCAACTCTTTTTAAACATTAATGGCTCCAAATTGGTCATCCCACACTAAGGGTCATAGTTAATACTGTCTGTGAATCAAAACAATTCATATCCATGCTGGTAAAGGCTGTTTATTTGTAAGTTTAAGGTTAAATCTGCAGTTTGGGCATTTATAGCACTAGGGTTCTTATGGTTATTTCCTGCACCCCCATAATGATTTTACTCTAATGTTGATGCATCTTTACATTAGTTGGAAATGCATTCTTAATGTTTAGTGTACGCAGGTGCTATGTAACTAAAAATCCTGTCTAGATGGCAATCACCAAGGAGTCCTGAGGCAGGTCTGGGGTATGTGGAGAAAGAATTCGTTCCATGTGAGGCACAGGGAAACAGGGAGGAAAGTTTTTGGTCCTTAGCAGCCATTTGCCACAGAGTTATAAATCATTTAAAGTATTCAGAGTCATCACACTAGAATGGTTTGAGTCATGATGATAATGCCTGTAAAGTGTACCAGATTTTTTTAATACTTTAGATATACTATAGCAGCACTTAACAGCTTGCTGGTATCAGCCAAGGTAAACATAAGTGTAAGACATATAATCGTTATTAGTATGTATTTTCAATTGAATAGCAGAATAAATAGGCATTTAAAAGCTGCCTACCTTATCGGTGTGCTGCTCTTTACATTGACAGAAGGTGGGCAGATACACTGGAATTTTTTTTATTTTTTTTTTTTTTTTTCTTCAAAAGAACCACTTACCTTTTGTATTCACAAGCAACCACAGCAGGTAAATGCTTGAGAGTGTCATTGTTTCCCAAGGAATGCAGATCTGCTACTTAAGGATACCAGGACCCTAGTTCTTAGAAACTCAAGAGCCAGATTAAGTCCATCTCCCCCAAAACGAATGCAGTAGTCAAAGAGGAGAAATTATAATTCCTTTTGTGATATCTTTCCCAAGAAACAAGCATCAGTTTGACAGTGAGAGATTTAGGTGTGGAGGCAAGTAAGGCAATTAATTTCAGTTTGTGCGTGTTGGAAAGGCACTAGGCCTTTACTCAGTGTTGCGTGTGGAGAGGGTGCTATAATGGTTGTTTAAAAGCAAAGCAAACGCTTAAGTTCTTCACACTTTCTTCTCATGCAAATCTCCAAATCCCTGTGATTTATGAAATTACACCCAGTTTTCATGCACCTATTGTACCAAGTGCTTTACACACATTAAAACCTAGAAATGCTATAGAAGTACATTTAACAAATGTTATGTAAAAAATAAACATTCTACTCTCACAATGTCACCTGCTTTTTTTAAAAATAAGCAAACAAAAATTAGGCTTTGTAAAACCTTCCTGATCCTGCACAGCTCCTATACATCCTCATCCATGGATGAAATCATCACCATCTCAGAAACTCTTTTGGCTTAAGTTTTTTATTCTTCTGCATTTGTTTTTTGATTTGGCTCACAATTTTCTTGTGAAAATTTATCCCTGCAAAATGAATCCAAAACCTAGAGCAAGTGCCTAAAATTCACACCCTTGTCAAACTTTGAGGAGCCTGACTTCTCTAGTGTTTACTTTCCTCAGGTGTGGGAAACCTAGCCCTACAGCCTTGGCTTCAGTGATAATCGTGTATTTGGAAGAGGGTGAAATTCTCAGAGGCAGTGGTCAAAGGACCAGCCTTTTTCAAAGCAGTAAAATACAGAAAGTAAATTGTCATGGTTTGTACCTGAGTATACTCTTCACAGGTTATGCCTGCTGTAGATGAGACTCAGCTCAGACCTACAAGTTACTGCTCATTCTTCACATTTCTTTGCAGTTAGGAATTGAGATAAAAGGAGGCATGATGGAGATTCAGGCTGGTTCCCAATTAGAAGCTTTGTTTTAAATGACGACCTATGTATTGCCATACTATACTTGTAAAAACTAAAAACTTGCATCTACTTATTGTAGTCTGTCCTTAAAAACATAGGCAAGACAGAAAATTTTTTTAAATGATGATAAAAGTAAATGTTTAGCTTGTTTTGCTAGGAATCATTTTGTTTTTCTTTCCTTCTGCTTTATCAGGTTGTCATTCAAGCTCTTTACAGTGTCAAGGACTCTGTTAATCTTCTTAAACTAGATGTTGAGAGAGAAGTGTCACAACTCTTAGTAAGTTAGCATTCTGCAATTACTTGTGACAGTCTATGTATGTTTGTGAGAAAAGTAAATGTTTGTCTATTTTTTAGTTAATTGAAGCTATAACCAGTGTCATTTCTATGATTAAGACAATTCCAAACATGTTATGGCTAGTTATATCTTCTCTTCCTTCAGATTTTATGTATATGAGAAATTCAGTTAATCTTCCCCCCC
>NW_009637593.1:19412-33304 GCF_000690535.1 Cariama cristata | reverse complement strand
CCCCTTCCTTTCTTTCTTTCCCCTCCTGTTTAGATGTTGAAAAGATAAAGTACCCAATTTTTTCCACTCCATGCTTGGAGTGCCTCACTAGTATTGAAGACTCTCCATGTCTTAGCTCTTTTACTGTCCAGCTGGCCTGTAACATCCCTGACTACAGTCTTCTAACTCATGTCAGCCAGATTTCATAAAGGTGAGAAGGATGCTAATTTCAAAGGTAATTGGTCTGCTGAGGCAAACAGGTCCTGATGATAGTGAATGGCAACTGAATGGTAATGATGCTACCTAATGGTAATATTATCTGAAATTTAATATAAACAGTCTTATATGAAAATGTCTACTGATGGTTGATTTTAGAGAGGGTGGTAGATAGTTACAGAATTCAGAAGAAATAAACTGGCTTTTGCTGTGTCGTGCTGTGGAGCGATGTCTTGGCAACCAGACAGAAAGTGTTAACTGAGCAGTTACCCCTGTAGCAGGGCAAGGCCAGCTTGTTCCAACTGGGGCAACAGCTTAACCATGTTCAAGTGACCAGAACAGAGGCATTAAATTGAGGGCAATTGTAAAACTGTTTAGTGTAGAAGCCTTTTGAACAGGGGAATGACTCCAGCAGCTGCATTTCTCTTTCATTTGCCTCTTAAAGGTTCCCAGTGTGTGTTTTCCACACTGAAAACTTGAGGGGCTATAAAAGCCTTTAGTGTATGTACTGGATTATAAAACTTTTTTCAAAATAAATTAATGTTGCAAATGCTTTTTCTACTTTGCATCCTTTCTGGAAACAAATTTCTTACTTAGTGTTTATAGATCAGATACATGGATTCTCTCCTTATCTGCACTGCATCACTATCAACAAGCATTTTGATGGAAGAATGTCTTCACTACCATGGAGTACATAACAGATTTGCTTTTCTGTCTGTGGATCGGTGTTTAGAAAATAGTATATGACTGCTGGCTATGATAAGAGTGCCATTTTCTGCATTTTTAGGGTTCTGTTTTCAGAAAGGTTTTAAAAATTGCACAAATGAGCAGTTATATACGTGTTTATGATGATTTATATTTAATCTCTGAGTGTTCAGAGCGGACTACAAATGGCAAGCTTTGGAGACTTGTTACAAATATGATTGGGACTAAAGGGACGGCACAGGCAATTTTTGCATCAGAGCTGAGCCCCCATTGACTAGAGAAGAAAAATTACCTAAACTTTGGGTGTGGAAGAGGTGTAGGAGTATATTCTTCCCTTCTGAAAGCAGGATTTGCAGCTTCTTTCATGTCCAGTCAGTGATGCTCTTCTCTATGTTTGCATGTGTTCTGTGTTAGAGCTTTAATTTACTTCCATTTCATCATCTTCAAGTGCAGCAATCGCTGCTTACGTAAGTAACCTCCAAAGGGATAAATTAAGGGGCAGAAAAGATAGCGAGATGTGTGGGAAGTCAGAGCAACTCTGAGGCAGACTGCAAGAAGAAGATGCAAGGAGCCCCTCAGCGGGTGCTTCCATCCCTGCATGCTCCTGTAGCGCTGAATTCAGAGCTGCACACTCACAATGATGTGCAGTTTTGAGGAAGAGTTGGGTACTAGAGGTATGAGGAGAAGCATGACATGTTAGTGGTGTTCACATGTGGTAGCTATTTGTGAAGAACAAATGGGACTGTCTTTGCAGAAATGCATTGAATTAAACCAGTACATCTTTTGACACAGTAGGAAAATCATTCACCTGCAAACTTCTGTCGTAAGATGCAATGTCAGGAATAAAATACTCACATAAAAGTTTGGATTCACAAATCTGGGGCTCCTGGGGACTTCAGGTCATCTAATAGCGTGATGAAACAGAGTAGTTCAAAGGAAAGTGCTTCCATTGGGATGTAGGTATCAATAGCAATGGGCCTTTCCCATAGCTATTGGAATAGCAATGAACTAATGGTTGTGGGATACAATGTACTGAAAGCAGCTTTATGGGGGAGACTTGTGGCGTTTTATGATCATAGGTTATGCTAGATATCAGACCGGAAAGATTAAATAATTTATTTGTTATTAAATGAGAACTTAAGCACACTGTTAGAGGAAGGCAGTATTTTTACATTACATGGTATAGATTCTTCTTAACACTTCACAAAAAGACCTGGGAGTGAATCTGTGCAGTTCTGGTTGAGGTGACCTTTAAGTACAAGAGGGGATGAAGCCTGGAAAAACACACTATAAACAAGGTTCAGTAGGAATATTTTTCTCCATGTTTGTCTTCTGATTTGAAGTAAAACCTTCTGTAAAAGCCACATATGGGGAAAAACCAGAAATGCAGCTTCCCATGTGATTGATAGTTCACTGCCAGCAATACAAACCAAAGACTTGGCACCTTAATTTTCCCCTATGCGTCTGCATTTTACATGCAACTTCTCCTGGAGGGAAGTAACCCTTTCCTTTCAAGCAGTGACTTAAGAGGCGTGCAGTGTGTTGCACCCAGAGGATGGGCACAGGCAGGGTGCTCCCTATAGCCCTCACGTGCTCGGGAGAGCTGGGACTCGGTAGCCTGTGTTCAGCCTGGCTTCCTACCAGAGCTAGGCTGGGTGAAGGAAAGGGACCTCACGCTCTCCTCCTCTCCCCTCGAGCTCATGATTTTGGTGCTGTTGAGAAGGGAAGGGTGGAGGCAGGCAGGCTGTTGTATGTGTCAGCACAAGCCTGTATGTCTTGGGAGAAGAATGGGTTCCACATCTTGGGGAGATGAGATCTTTGAGATGGGCTAGAAAGACTTGTGCCTTCCTTCAGGAGGGGAGAGGGTGGGAGCGCAGAGGGACTCAGTTGGGAGTTGGGCAGGTGGAGCAGGCATCTCTCTGGGCACTGGTGAAGGGGCTGGGGATCATGCCCTCGTATCCCAGGCATAGGGCAGCTTGGTTCTTGCCCGTACATCTTTTAACTGCTATCATTGGGGTTTGAATTTCTCAGGGTCAGTGTTCTTAGGAGGGAAGCAGCTTGGAGATTTGAGGGAGCTGGCAACCTTCCCTGGAGCGCTGCCCGTCTTCCTGGACTGCCCCACTCTTGTGTGGAGTTTTGCTGCTGCCAGTGGTAAATACAAAATATATTATTTTGTTCCTTATCCTCTAGGAGGGAAAATTAACTTTTGCCTATGGTGCTGGAAAGCTTTGAGCAGCCCATGACATAAAACCTTCTCAGTCAACAGGTGGAAACAAAATTGTTTTCTCTCCTAAACGATGCTCCCAGAGGTCTGTATGCATCTGACAACGTAGTTAAGGGTGAATGGCCACCAGTAAAGACTGACTTTCGGGAACTGTAAGTAACACAATGACTGGGACTAACCTTTAGTCTTGCTGTAATTCTTACATGGAACCTCAGCCATTTGAACAGCTACAAGAGCATCTTGATGTCCAGATTAAGGTATCAGTATTTGATCTACTCCCCTGCCTTTTTCCTTCAACTTTCTCTCCCACTTTATTTCCGTAGAGGAAAAAACAGCAGCAGCTGAAATATTGCTTCTGTAGTTACTGTACCTGGCTACAAATATGACAGTAGCCTATAATTTAATTTAGGAAAATCAGAATGCTATTTCTGACCCAGCAACGTTAGATATTGAAGTCTATTTGTCACCTGCAAACACAGAGCTCAGACAGCAACAGTGCAAACTTCTTCATATTGGTCCCTAGTGTGGTACTAATGTTGGCTGAGGGTAAAAGAATTCATTTTGTGGACCTTGCTTCAGAGCAAAGATTACCTGTTGTGCTTAATTGTGTGCGCTGGTTAGGAGGATGTCGTACAGCTAGGGACAGTGCTGAAGCTGCTGCACCTACAATCCCAGGGTAGAGATTCAGGTTGCTTTCAGGCTGAAGAATTGGCACTCATAGTTCTAGCAGAAAATGAGAACAAATACAGCTTTTTTTTTTTCACCTCCTCTACATGCATGTGCTTGCAATCAAAGATTTAGAGTTGTCAGATCTTCAAGTGTGATGTTAGTAAGTACTACCAAACTAGTATGGAAATTTGACAGATTGCATTGTAATCCACTTGTAACATGTACTAAATTGTCATTTACTCATTAAAAAAATATCTAGAAGACAGTTTGTTTACCAATATATTTATTTTTATGTAATGAACTTGGATTTATTTATCTAGAAATTGGTGTACATTATTACATACACTTTCTAAATTCTGATTCAAAAAGCCACCTTTTCACTAACAATACAGTACAGCCATTGAGTTTTGTCCTTGTGGTTAATGGCATGTATAATTCGCAAGTATTACACTGTTGCGCAGCGTACTTTGTTGGTAGAAATGTGGATGCATTTTTTTGGATTTGCAGATGTAATTCACTCACCTTTCAAAAAAATCAGCAACAGAAGTATTTGAAACTGCCACCTTCTCCATGTACTGACACTGTACACGGTGGGTGTCCCCTCCCTGGGACTGTTCAAGACCAGGCTGGATGAGGCTTTGAGCAACCTGGTGTAGTGGAAGGTGTCCCTGCCCATGGCAGGGGGGTTGGAATGAGATAACATTTAATGTCCCTTCCAACCCAAACCATTCTATGGTTCCTTGACTCCAGCTGTTGGCACTGTAACAAACTGTTTTGCTTAATACCATTTCGTGCTCTTTCCTGTGAAATTCAAAGCTTTGCTTTACAGTTTTCAGGCCTGGAGGCTGCTGTCATTCAGGATAATACCAGCATCTGTTGAATTTCTTGGAATCTGTCAGCTTGGGTGATGATATTTTTAAGAATTTGTACTCGCTCTTACTTGAATTCAGCTTTGAGTGTTTCTAGTTTTTTATGCACAGTCTGATTCAAATAATTAAAAACTTGTACTCTATTGATTCAACAGAAGTTTTGTGATGGAATAAACAAAGAAAAGGACTGCATCTTTAATTAGCATGGTAAAGAATACTGTTTCCATGACCTGCATGTTGTGATGATGATTTGGCTTTCTTGGAGTATAGCTTTTCAGAATTTCTTGGAGTTTGAGTGATACAGACAAAGTTTGCAACTGGACTGTTGTAAGGCTGAGTCTTGTCAAGTTCAGCCTGAAATGAACTGTAGCTGGCCTTGTGTTTCTGTTTTGATGAATGAAAAAGCATTTGCCAACTTTTTCATTGCAACTGCGTAAATTACCGAAGTAGTAATTAGACTGAGGTTGGATTCCGTTCTCTGACTTATAGCGTTGACTCACAGAAAAGGCAGCAAGGGAATTATTTACCTTTTAATTGTAGTTCTCTGAAGGTGGGAGCCTCTATGGATTGATGCTCAGGGGGTCTCAGCTGTTGTGACCTTGGGTACTGAATGACTAGATTAAATGGTAAAGTTTAGAACTGGTCATAATGAGTTAGTACAAAAAGATGCCTTGAGGGGTCTATATGGCATATCATAGCCCCTAACTCCCAAATCCTTTTCAGACTAATTATAATAATTAGAACTTAAATAGGAATAAAACCCCAGCTCTCAGGGGGAGGTGGGAGGATGAGTGTGGCTCTAATAGCGGACACCATGCTCAGAGAACTCAATTATAAGCAAGTAATTTCCTTCTCTCCAAAAGGTAATTGGCCTCTTCCACGTCTCAGTTCTCGCAGATGATGGGGGAGAATTGCGTGGAGATGGCACTCCACTGCCAATAGGAGCTGGGATTGCTGGATAACATGTGGAAATGAAAACCAGCAATGGCCTTAATATTCTTTTGGACTGAAGAGGAAATGTCCTCAACACATTACGAAATGCCCAGTAGGAAAGATATGGAAAAAACCCATAGAAATACAGTAGGTGAGTGTGTTGAAATCATGTGTCTTCATTGCCCTGGAGTTGGATGGCTTTCATACAGACTAAGAACAGAAGCGATTCTCAAAGCTTGCTGTTGCATCTCAGTAACTCATTGTCGAGACCGCCCTACAAATAAGTGTTATAATTTGGCTTTAGCTATTCCTCTAAGACTGCCAGTAGTAGCCAGTTAGTTCAAATGTGGCAGCAAACTGATTATAAAATATGTACGTTAGGTTTTGCGTTTTTAACATGCACATTTGAATTTCACTTTTATTACAGTTTTAGTTGAGGAGCTTCGCTGTAAAGTGTTGCCAAGGAAAGAAGCCCCAGGGGTAAATCTGTACGCCACTCTCCCCTTCCAGTTCTTCCTCCCCATGCCAGGCCACCCCAAGCAGCTCTCCAGGCTGGCAGACAGTACAACTCGTGGAGGATCTAGTGAGTTGAGGTTTGCTGGTGCAAAATGAAAAAATACTCTGCTTATACTCAGTCAAGTTTAAGAGTGGGCTCTGACTGGATTGTGTTTATGACCCTTTCTAATTCAGGATATTTGATTTACTGGGAATGTTGATTGCAAGCCTCTGCAGTATCGGCTGGGGACAAAACCAGTGGAACAAATCTGCGATTAAAGTTAGGAAATTGTCTAATGTCCTGCAGAGTGCAGGTTACTGGCCAGGTTGATATCTTTAATTTGACAACATTCTAGAGCCTCTGAGATTTGCTTGCAGTTAGTAAAATGCATAAAGTTCTGGAAGAGAAACATGTGGCTTTTAGTTTTAAAACATTTTATAACTGACTGATTTCATCTGACAGTGGTCTCAGCACAGATAGTGATTGCTTACAAAACCAGATGTTTTTATCTCATATTCTATAATTCTTTGCAGTTAGGGGACCGGGGAGGAAATCCACTTGTTTTCCAGAGACATGTCTTCGTATAATACCAGACTATCTTCACAGTCTGTGTGGTCTCTGCTCTGAGTGTACTAAAACACTGGATCCCTAAATCTCTACATTTTTAGGGACTCTTTTAGATGAGGCAGTAGTGCTTTTCTTCCAGCTGCACTGAAATCACAAAGTTAGTGTTTGGGCCTATTTCTAGCTGCAGTGGCATTTAAGAACATATCTGAAAGTACAGTTACCCCAGGAACTCCTTGGCTGGAAGATAAAAGATTGTTTTCAGCTTCCCAATAATGGGTAGAGAACTGCACAATGCTGTGCATCTGCAATGGACTCCTTGTTCCTTCTTGCATCAAATATTGGCAAACTTTTAACTAGCAAATCTCCAAATGGTGCTTTTAACCTCATTGGTGTTCAGCATCTGTAAAAGCTGTGGTTGCCATAGTAGCAAGTTGTTGCCTGAGTGACAGTGTTCTTATGATGTCATCAGAAAACAGCCTGTTCCCAGGAATACCTTGAACTCTGTATATAAAAGTGCTGCCCCTGGTGCAGTTCAGTATGGAAACAATTAGAAATGCATGTTTTTATATCATTATGAAATACCTCTTTTCTATGTGCTGGCACATCTTGACATCCACAGTGGAATTTTTAAAGAAAACAGGAGAATTACTTTGAGCTTGTTGAAAAAGTGTTATTATGTAAAATGTGTATCTGACAGTGTTTGTTACATTAACCATAATCATTACATGCCTATCTGCTATAGACTGACTATTGTTTAATGTTTTATTCTATGTTGCAAGGTTCATACAAGTTTCTTAGCTCCACTCCTTAAAGAACCACAAATTTAAAGCTTAGTGATGGTTTATTCTTCTCTGTTCTCAGTACTTGACAAAGAGTGCCCTTTTCCTTGACATACATTTCTATATAGAAATAATGGGCACTTTATTAATTCTACCTTTTTACGAGCCCAGATTCACATGTGGTAAGTAAGAGCTCAGAGACAGAGAGGATCTGAGATGGCACACACTGATGTAGGAGTGCCAGCAGGGAAGTTGCTATACTGTGCTCCTCTATACTGTATGTTTGGTTTCTATATGTCCTCATCTTATACTAAGAAGATTTGAGTAGAAAGAGTCACGTCACCACTCTTCCAGCTTTTTTCAGTGCATTGCCGTATATCCAAGGACCTTTATGTGGCCAACACACATATGCAGTGTGACCGAGTGTCTCACCTGGAATATAAGAGCATTGGCTGAGACTGTTGCTTTCTGGCTAGTTGTACCAGCGCTGGCTGTGATAACAGAGCAGGCATGTACTGGCATAGCTACTTCTCATGCCATAAAACACCTGCTCTATCGTTAACCTGGCAGGTCAGTCTGTTCTAGTGCAGGCCAGAGCTCTCGAGGGGTCCAGCCCCCTGTCCCTAGGCTGGGAAACAGAGCATGACCCAGCAAATTCTTAGTCTCTCTGAAACTGCTAAATACAGTGCCACACGATCAGTGCCCCTCCTGATCTAGGTGTCTGCCCTTATTTCATTTCATGCCATCAAATGGCCACAGTCATCCTCTGATCTCTTGTTTGACTTGGTTTTCAACCAGATTCTCAGCACCAGCAGAAGATGCCCTGCCTACTGGCAACCTCACTGTGTGTTCTCTTTGCTCTAATGTTGTTTTTTTCCTATCGCCTTCAAAACAGAATGTGCTACCTAAGATCTGTTACAATCTTCTTATTTCCCCTAGTATATGCTCCAAAGATGTTGGAGTTTATTTTAAAATACACTTAAAATGGAGCTTTTTGAAGCCAGCAGAGATTGAGCTATGTAGATGGAGAAAGGTAGTGTTTGTAACGGAATGTTTGTGCTGTGTATCTTTCTCTCCCTTCAAGTCAAATGAAATGTTTTGCAGAATCTGTTGTATTTATTATCAGTTTCCCTGCCCCTTATAAAATAGAAAGGATTTTTTTCTACAGTTAAAGATTCGTGTTTTTTGAAAAAGAATATTGGCTAGCTCATAAAATTGTGTGCTGATACTGAGGAATAAAAATATTCTTCCAACATCTTCTTTCTTCCAGAAAAATTGTTAATTGGCCTGATCTGCTTTTTAATAGCAGCATTTATTACCTATTGAGGCAAATAGGTTTGTTTAATTCCCTTTTACTTTTATTCCCTTGGAAGAATAGATCATTTATATTTCATTTCATGTAGGACACTCTGGACTTGAGCTGTCTTGCAGAGGAGAGCTGGAGAATGGAGCAACAGCTGTATTATTGAAGAGCTCCATAGCCACAGACTGGGAAAAGCATGATCGGATGTGATTTTCAGAACAGATGCCCAAGCAGAGTTGGCAGTTAATTAAAAGCACTATGTACTTAATGATTAACTAATCACAGCATGATGGCATTCAACGGAGATGCAAGAAACTTCTCTGCTGGATTCAACAGAGAAACTCCTAATGTCTGCCTTCAGGGTACCGTACTTACAGCCGTTTGCTTTTGCATTACCAGCAGAGACAACATGAGCAGTTAGTCTAGCAAATTTCATTAAGCATCGCTTAGTTAAAACTTTAAAAACAGAAAATATGAGCTTAGTCAATACTATATCAGCTATAAATATTGCACAGTTTTTTCTTTAGCAATAGTATTCCACAGCCATATTGTCAAACAAATGATTGCAAAGCACTATGAACATTTAATCATGCTTCATGAGGAAGCTATATTAAGTATTATTTCCATTATACCAATGAGTAAATAAGGGACAGAGAAGTTACATGACATAAATGACATGTCTGTAAATAACTGTCTGGAAAGGTCTGGATTTTCACCAGCAGATGATATTTCATTTCTTTGCAATAGAATTACAGAATCATGCTTACAGTGCAACACCTATTCATTTCAAGGTTATCTTCTTAATCTCTTTCTGCAGTATTTTTTTTTTAATCTTACCCTCAAGTATTCATTTCTTTTGCACAGGAACTGGCTATCTTTTTGCCTAAATTTATGTACGGCACCCAACACCATAAGATCCTGCGGTGTGACAACCCAATTAAATAATTATAATATTGCATTTCTGCATTTCATAGATTGTGTTCATAGAAAACCCAGTTACGTGCAAAATGTGATGCAGAAAGCTGATGCATTTTCAAGCGAAATAGAAAGCAAATTTCTGGTAAATCTCTGGGGTGATTGCTTTCTTGTCACAATTCTGCTTCATGGTGTGGATGCAATCCAGATAATTAGAGCTAGAAAGGAGAATGACAGTGGATTTAAAAAAAAAATAATTACATTTTGAATTCAGGGATAATACTGAAGAGAACATTTAAAAATTATTGTTAGAGATTGCCAGAGATAATTGCTCCAGTGTGAACATGTTTGGCAAAACAAAACAGCTACTTTTTCCTGTAGTGAAGTACTCAGCCTAGCTGTAAGTATGTCTGGGTCCTGCTCCTGACTCATGTAGGCTGTGAGTGCAAGGTACTAAGCCTCAGTCTCGCTTCTCAGATTTGTGGGTAGCAGTACCCAACATGGGAAGACATGCTTGGAATAATTAAACACCTACACTATACACAAGAGATTCTTGGCTAGAGCAGGCTATCACACCCGACACCAAGGCAAACTGGGGCTTATTCTCTTGATACAGTTTGATGATGGTTTTCTTCCTTGCAGTTAGGTCTAACTCAGGAGAAAATAGCATTTATTACCTCCATCGTCCCTATTGCCATGGCCAGCTGGTCTGCACATACTGTGCTTCAATGTGAAATTAGCTTTTCCCAAAGCAGAGCTTTCAGAAGCATTAAACAACCAGCTTTTTTTTTTTCAGGAAATAGATGGAACAAGAAGACTGGCTGGCGTCTCTGCGGTGGCAGCAACCATTCACCGAGCGTTCCTGTTGAGCTGGGTCTGTGCCCCCTCATCACCCTAATAATCCCCTCTGCTATCTTTGCCCAGTCTTGCTGCATCGACCGCCCACTCTGCAGCAAAACAGATGAGCAGTGAGCTGCGGGTGAGGCACAGAAGATAAAGGTGTCAAGTAGAGGTCAAGTCTCTTGGTGTCTGCCTAAAGCCAGGGATGTCCTTCTCTGGATCCACATGGCACTGCTGCAGTTTTCTGGTGCTGTTGCAGACAGGACAAATTTGTTCTGCTCTGCGTGCCACCTCGTGGCTGTTGGCATGTATCTCTGCAGAGCTGAGACCTCATCCCGGGGATTTTCGCATGCTGGGTGGAAGATGTGGACAGGGCAGACGGAGGGTTGTTGGTCACTGTCCAGAAGCCTTAAAAGGTGACGCACTTGTAAAACCCCCTAGTTTCAGGTCCCTGGTTGCACTATGGAGAAACTAATGCAAAATCCCTAAACTCATGTTTACGGGGTAGTTGTTGCTACAGTTGTTGCTGTTGTTTCCAGCCCCCTCTCAGAAGAGGCGAGGCCCCAGGGCTGCAAGGCCATAGCACGGCTATGGGGCCCAGGAGCGGGAATGCTGCTGGACTTCTATTGCAGTGTGTGGCGAGTGCCTGAATCTCCAGATTGTGTCACCTCTTTTCAAAAGGGATATCAGCCTGTACCTGTAACTTTCTGGCTGGTTTTCCCCCTCCAAGTAGTTGTTTTTATATGAAGACAGACATCACTGAAGATGGACCTGTTATTAAGCTTGCCAAGAGAGGTTGTCTGTCTATTAAGAAAGCAAAACAATAGTTTTAGTCAGTGACTGACCAAGTCAGAGGCAAGAAGGAAATCAAATGTTATCACAAACTGATCTGACAGTAGATCCTTGCTGCTCTGAACAGAAAAAAGAGTGAACAAAAGTGATGCTAAAGTGAATCTACTTGGTGCTTTCGACATATAGAAGAATATAGCGTCCTTGTTTTCAAGGTAGAAAAACAAAGGGAAGAAGTGCAATGTGAGTGAAGAATGAAGTGGCTCCTCTCCATGGTAACGTGTCGCATGAATAACATCTTTTTGGTGATACAGCATGCTCTTGAGCCCCACAGGAAAAAAGCATCTTGACTAGCTCTCTGTGTGTACTCTGGGATAAACAACCAAGCACACCATGGATGAGAGACACTTCAGATTGTATTTGGATTGTGGGGTGTTACTTGGCATCATAATGGCCTTGTGCCAACATATCAGAACTTTCCATAGTCATCAGAGGTGCTTTTAACTTTTTTTTTAACTGACTCATAAAACCAAGATTACTTTTAAAAAGTATCTGGGCAGCTCATTGAAAAGGCCATAGTTTTAATGGGAAATTACAATGTTTGAAGTCCTTATTACAGTATCCTGGGTGTAGAGAAGGCTGACCTTTCTCATAGAGTGGTAATATAAAGCTGAAAGCAATAGGGAAAGCCAAGAAAGGAAAACATTTCTCTTGTTTCAGGTTTCTCTGTATGCTTGTTAGGATTCTCCTCTAGACTTCCAGTCGCTTCAGGACAAAACCCCAGAAAACGAATGCCAAGAAATGACAAAACTGGAAAACATCACCTGTGGTGGCTGAAGCACTGAGTCGTGCTGTGGAAGGAGCCAGCCCCAGTCACACGAGTTTGGCTATTGAGCCCTGATGTCTGCTGGCATGACAGTTGTGGACCATGAGAGGGGGAGCAAAGTACAACCAAGCTGTGATGGTGTTTTCTGACCCCTTCCCTTGGTAGCTACTTGATGTTGTCCCTTCAAAGAAGAACAGGCTAGCAGGAGGAAAGGATCAGAGAGATGCTGATAGTTCAGTGTTTGTATGTGCGTCCATCTGAGGGTGAGCTCTCCTCTTTCTCTGTCATTTCATGAGACATAGCAGCTGGTTTGTGCTCTGACAGGAGCATTAATGAAAAATCAGTGCTTGCCAAATGGAGAAAGAAAAAAGGATGTTGAAGTTGAAATCTTCAAATAATGGAGAATAAGCAAACTTGCAAAAAGTGTTTGAGTATCTTTTTTAAATGCTAAAGACTCAGATTAAAAGATTGCTTGCAGTTAAAACACCGAGCTGGGATGCAGATAGCTGATTTCCACCACTGCTGAAGAAAAGCTACTTTGGATAATTGTTAGAATGTGAAAATTGTTGAGATCTGAGCTTTAACATACACTCCTTACTCACTAAATTGTTTTTTCATGCTGTGGACCATGAATGTCATTTATTGAGTGATAAAAATAGTTTTTCGTTATGTTTGTCTCGTTTTTATGTTATTCTGAGTTTATAAAAAATGTCTGTTATTTCTTTTAGCATAGGAAGAATGTCTAGGTGAAACTTTGTCAGGACTGATGCATTTTCTGTAAAGCAAGATGATAACAATGTGTAAAAATACTGGATACCACACTTCATATTAAGCAGGTATTGTCCTTCTGTGAAAATTAGTGAAAGCACTAACTAAACAAATTTTCCAAAGCCTGGTCATATATTATTTCCACTTGCTTCAAGGATTATCCACCATTTGTTAAGACTAGCCCATAACTTGCAAAACATGGTAGTGGGGTAGATCTTCTCTGAAGAAATATGTGTACTTTCCCTTGGCCATGTGTGGTGCATTGTAGTTTTTCTACCTTCCTTACAAAAGAAAAAGGATCATATTTTAGAACCGGTATGCATTAACTAAAGAAAAGTTTCAGAAAAGATGTCTCGGAGCAATATAACAGTGCGCTCTCCTATTTTTATATAACAAAAACTTTTTTAAAAAGAAAAGCATGCTACTTGGAAAACAAACCCTGAGATCTATCGGTTGGTTCTGCCTATTGCCATGTAAACTTCTTGCTTAATTTTCAGCATACAGAAGATTAGAGGATGAATTGACCTTGCACAAACTTAGCCAACCTCAGCAATCTCCTGCCAGATGTGTGCTTCATTATTTAAGTGATACTGCACTGTCAGACTCCTGAAATGAAGTGGACATGCCAATGCAGCGTCTGGTCCTCAGATCCTTAGCTCTTGTAAGTAGAAAACACTGTACAGACGGAGGGCTGGTTCCATGTACTCCAGGGAGACTCACGTGGATTTGAAATGTTAATCGATGCAGTTCAGAGCTCTCTGAAAAAGTTCTGTCCTGAAAGTGGAAGAACTTCAAAAGTTCTGAGCTACTTCATCTCTCCAGTCTAAATGTGTGTTTATAATGTGTTTCAAAGTTCATATTTTGTTAGGTTTCAGAACAGATAAGCCTTAATTATTTCCATTTTCATACTACTCTTTAAATGTATCTGATTTTCGGCAAAAATAGGCTCTGCATACTGATAATTGCAAGAAATAGTACGCTATCGTATTATAAATTGGACTTCTATCCCTTTCC